>NC_143156.1:11783362-11881611 GCF_041381405.1 Jatropha curcas
GCTGGGAGGCTGCTGCCGCCATTCCCGGCGGCCGGAGTCGCCGTGGCCGGCGGCAGGCGCCGCCGTGGCCGGTGTGGACACCGTGCCTCGCTCCGGGGGCCTTTTTGGGAGTTCTGGACCGAAAAATATTCCGGACCTGTTCCGCGATCCTCGCGATTCCGGACGTTTTAAGTACCATATTGACATATTTTCGGTGAACTTCCGAAATAGCCCGGTCCGGCCGGACTGTTTGGTCCGGGAAAATAGGCTTTCTGAGCCTCAAAATTTGGGTATTCACAGTTGCCCCCCACCGTCGACCATAAAAATGATTTATGGGAGTCGGTGGTTGTCTGAAACGCAAATTTTGTAGGCGAAAACTGGACGCGTCCAGAAGACCCGCCTCTTGACTATTTGCTTATAAATAGCTTGAAAAAACTCATTTTCATTCATTCTAAACTTTCTAACCTAAGGAACTCTCTCAAAATCTCTCAACTTCTAAAGCCTCCAAAATTCTTTTTTTTTTTTTTTTCATGGCTTCCTCTGATCTGAGCGGTGAGGAGTACCTGGGGTCTCTGGGGATCTCGCTTGACGAGGTCAACCTTACGGCGGACGCTAACACTCACGCCTCCGTAACAGGCATCTTCGCCCAGGTAGCCTCCTTTTTTTTTTTTTTTTCTTTTTTTTTTTTTTTAGGGGCTGACAAAATGGGGATTGTGATTTTTCGGGCCTCTGTGGCCAGAAAGAGAACTTTGGGCCTTCGTGGCCTGAATGTGCTTTTTCGGGCCTTAGGCCGAATTGTGAATTGTCGGGCCTCTGGCCAATGTGATTTTCGGGCCTGGCCGAATTGTGAATTTTGGGCCTCTGTGGCCGAATTGTGATTTCGGGCCTCTGTGGCCGAATTGTGAATTGTCGGGCCTCTATGGCCAGAGTGTGATTTTCGGGCCTTAGGCCGAATTTGTGAATTTTGGGCCTCTACGGCCGAATTGTGATTCTCGAGCCTCTGTGGCCGAATTGTGAATTTTGGGCCTCTGCGGCCGAATTGTGATTTTCGGGCCTTAGGCCGAATTTGTGAATTTTGGGCCTCTGCGGCCGAATTGTGATTCTCGGGCCTCTGTGGCCGAATTGTGAATTGTCGGGCCTCTATGGCCAGAGTGTGATTTTCGGGCCTTAGGCCAAATTTTTGAATTTTGGGCCTCTGCGGCCGAATTGTGATTCTCGGGCCTCTGTGGCCGAATTGTGAATTTTTATTTTCTGTATTTGCTATTTTATTAGTATGCATGCTAAGATATTATCCTTAGTAAAGAACCAAGGGACAATCTTATATACTTTACCTTTTAGGATCCTTACATTAAATTGGATGTGGCTGAGAATTCTATGTCCGAAATCCCGATCGAGATATTGGATCCGAGCCACCCGGTCGGGGCAATCATCAATCCGTCCCGTCTGGGTTACTTGAGGCATTTTGATGCTGGCCGAAATAGCCACAAGGAGTTGCTGGGTGCTTTGGCCGAGAGATGGTGGGACACTACTAACACTTTTCATTTTTCTTGGGGCGAGATGACAATGACCCCTGTGGATTTTTCTGTGATTACCGGAATCCCTTTTGGTATTCGGACGATTGAATTATATGATGACTGGAGGACAGAGATTTCCCCTGATCGGATGGCGGAATTGATTGGTATAGACCTGCCTCGGATTGTCGGGCCCGGCTCTACTACTCCAGCTTTGAGTGTTTCCAGGCGCTGGCTATATCTCCAAGCCCCCGGCATTTATGCTAGACATAGGCGGGGAGAGCTGACGGCTACTCAGGTGGCCAGATTCACTTTGTTGCTGATGTTTGCTTCGACCTTTTGGTCCAACAGGAAAGAAAGGTTTAATCCTTCTATCTTGAAGAGTTTAGAAAACCTAGCCCATCTCACGGAGTACGACTGGGCCGGCGCTATTCTGAGCCGTATGTATGATGACATGTGTGGTCTGAGTCGGAGCCACTGTAAACTTAGCGGGACCTATTACTTCTGGGAGGTAATGCGAAGAACATTCTGTATATTTTTCTATATATTAGCCCTCTTTTGACTCTCGTTTCTTCTTTGTTGCAGATTTGGGCATTTGAGTATTTTCCTTACACTCGCCCGGAGCAGATTCATGCAGATCTCGGATTAGGGCTGGTACCGTTGGCTTGGAGATGGTACCGAACAAACCTTCATACCAGTCGGCATAAGCACTCGCTAAAAGACCTGAGAACCTTTTTTGATACGTGTAGCCCGGCGCAGGTATGTGTTCAGTAATTCTGGAATACGTTGAATAAAAAAGATTTATCAACATATTTGCATCTTTTTTTTTTTTTTTTTTTTTTTTTTAGGTTGAAGTGGGGGCGATGGCCATTCGCCTACAGAGCTGGATCCAGGTTGATCCTCATTTCCAGCAGTCGGATGACTTGTCTCGGCGGAGGGTGATCCTGTTGCATCCCGTCGTGAGACGATACTACTTGGGCGAGAGAGTAGACTTTCAAATAAGAGGCTGTCGTTCCATCCCTTATCCTCCTCCCGGGGACATGCGAGCGGGCAGGCAGATGACTCTCATCGATGCGCATACTGAGGGTATTCCGTATGGAGAGTTCATCTTGGAGGGAGATTATGCTGAGTTCTGCAGACTCTTTCTGATGCAGCTTATTGGATCGCGGCTTGACAATTTTCAGAGATCAGCTCCTTTCCATCCGCCCGCCACCCGCTCTTCTCGGACCGCGGGTTCTTCGAGCAGGACTCCAAAGAGGAGGCCTACGACTGATCCTTCTTCTTCTACTCGGGCTGAAGGTTCATCTCAAGCCGGCCCTAGCCACTCGGTCGGCCATTCCAGGGCTCCCCGGGCTGTGACAGAGGCTACCGGGTCACTTCATTCAGACTTGGCCAATTTACGTCTTCCGTACAGCATTTCCTACCACACTCCTGACGCTCCTTTAGCCTTTCGAGAGGTCTCGCTGGAAAATGTGGATCGCTTGGCTCTGCCTTCTGAGGACATTACTGAGGTAAGGTAAAAACTGCTAAATCTCTCACAAAAACGATTCATAAGAGATTTGACGTTCATTTGCATTTTTTTTTTTTTATATATAGGTTCCTGTTGGATTGATCAATCAGATGATGGAATTGATGCTCGGGATGCAACAGGAACTGTCTTCGTCCTGGACTCGTGAGGCTTACAATGATCAGAGAAGGCAGAGGCCCCGTCGCTGAAGCCATGATTGCCGGATTTTTCTATTCCTCTTTCTTTCTTTCTTGTCTGACTACTGTACTAAACTTTGATCGTGCTTCTGTACTATATCGTTGTACTGAGTTTTATCTTGTACCTGCACTTGGTTAGTATTGAAATATATGTATGCATGTTTATTGTATTTGAAACAAAATGGGAGGACTGCATCATTTTGGCTTATGGACAAAATACACTCCCTTTTTTTTTTTTTTTATACGTGGCGGCCGCTGCCGCTATCATTCAGTGGCAATTTGGCGACCGCTGCCGCCGTCATTCGGTGGCAATTCGGCGGCTGCTGCCGCCATCATTCGGCGGCTGCTGCCGCCCTCATTCGGTACATTTTCTCCTATAAAAGCTTGCTCTTTGTTTCGGCTCTTCACTCATTCCTTATCTTCTCTCTTGTTCTTTTCTCTCTGTGTTTATCTTTTCCAAAGAATGAATCCTTCTTTCAATCATAGCATGCACAGCTGGGCTAGGAGTCTCTCCAAAGTTGAAAAGATCAACTTGAAGAGGTATGGCCTCTCTCCTATCATTACCCTTAGGGGGGTAATGATCGACTGGAACTTTTTATTGGCCTGTATCAGACTCTGGGACCCTGAGGCCCACGTTTTTCGGTTTGGGGCCATGATGGAGGAGATGTGTCCTCTTTTCGAGGAGTTTTGTGCTATCATAGGGTGTGACCCTAATGCCCCTTTAGTCAGGCATGAGGTTAAAGTTGGGTATGTTCGGTCATTTGAAAATTTATTTCAATTCAGCCGGCCACAAGCTAAGGCCATGATTGTTGACGACCAGAAGGCGATTCTGATGCCCCTGATTGATGAATTTTCAGAGGTCCGTTTGGATGACCCAGACCGGATGAGGCTTAGGATGCGGGCCTTTGTATTCTGCTTATTATCTGGTTTCTTGTTTAACAAGGATCCAGGCTTCGGGGATCTACGATTTTGTCCTATGATTCGACAAATGGAGGACATGGGTTGCATTGGTGGCATTGTGCTAGCAGAAACTATCAGGAGCCTTGACAGAGCTGCTTTAGGCTTCGAGGACTGGACGGTTTCCCCGATTATTCTCCAGGTACTTCTCCTCTCTTCTTTTCCCTATTTTTTTTGTGTTTTGATTCATTCCTTTGTAATAGAAAGGATCCATTACTCAGGTTTGGTTGAAGGACCACCTCCAAGTGGTTGTTGCCCCAACTTTATTGCCCTATAACCCTGTCCAGTATCGTATGCGGAAGATTTTGATTACATACCCGTCCGTTGATGCGTGGACTTCATGGTTAATTGAACTAGGTCCAGACGAGGTGTTGTGGCTCGTACCTTGGTATGATATCAACCGGTTTATTCAAGTTAGTTTCCGCCATACTCAGGTTTACCTGTTGGGCCTTACACATTGCACCTGGTACTGTGCTTCGCGCGTTCTGAGACAGATGGGGATAGATCAGACTGTTCCGACCATGGAAGATCCCCTAGCTGATTCAACCATTACTCCGGGCGTTACTCGAGCCGTCCTTAGGACCTGGGTTAGGGACCATCATATGGTTAGACCTTCACCTAATCCTGCTGGTATTCAGACTTCTCCTGAGTACCGGTCTTGGTTTATGACCATTGTCTGGCCAGTTGAGAAGCTGAGGAGGAATGCACTGCTGAGTGTACTCGAAGGTTGGACTCAGGCTGACGCTGGTAATGAGGCTGGGACTGATGAGGAGATTCTGTTGGCTCCCCAGATAGGAAATGTTGGAGAAAGTTCGGGAGCTAAAGATGACTCGGAAGACGTTGCCCCACGGAGGCGACGGGGCACTTAGACTTTTATGGGCTTTTTGTTTTTTTTTTTTTTTTGTGGTTTTTTTTTTTTTGTTTTTGACTCTTTTCGGTATTTTGGCTTTGGACTTGGGACGTATGTTTTATTTGGACTTGGACTCTACTTTCTTTAGTTTGCCGCTTGATTTTAGACTGTTTGCCTTTATTGTTTTTATTGGGCATGCCACTTGTCTTTTAAACTTTCCAAGCACTTTCCAACTTTTATTTATTTAAGCTCTAATTTTTGCCTAAGCCGCCCTTGCAGGTTTTCAGCTTAGCGAGCTACCCATTTTTGCCTAAGCTGCCCTTTTCGGGTTTTCAACTTAGCGGGCCCCGATTTTTGCCTAAGCCGCCCTTTCGGGTTTTCAACTTAGCGGGTTTTTTTTTTTATTATTATTATCGGCAAAAGAAAGAATTATGAAATGGTATGTTTTGTTTTTTTTTATTAATGTTTAGACCGTACCCAATGAGGGCTGCCTACATATCTCCGATATATAATTTCTTTTTTCCGAAGAGAATCAGGTCTAATGTAGTTCGTTTTACATTATGCAAATGATTACAATTTACACAAAATATCTTTTTAACTGATCTAAATTACATGGATTAGTGAATTCCAAGCCATCCAAATCAGTCAAAATAACGGCTCCGCCTGACAAGATCTTCTTCAACACATACGGTCCAGCCCAATGAGGACGGAACTTCCCCCGTGGATCTATGACCGGTTGTCTAATTTCCTTCAGAACCAAACAACCTTCTTCCAGTTTCCGGTCTTTGACCCTCTTGTTAAAATGTCGCGCCATTCTTCTTTGATAAACTTGAGTTTGGTGGATTGCTCGCAATCGCTTTTCATCCATACCCAAGAGCTGCAAATGATAATTCTCAGCCCAATTTGCTTCACTGATTTGGCTTTCCCGGATAACCCTCGCCGACTGAACTTCCAGCTCAATAGGCAATACTGCTTCCATGCCATATACTAAGGAATACGGGGTTGCCCCAGTATGTGTTCTAATTGAAGTCCTATATCCCCATAAGGCATTCGGCAACTGTTCATGCCAAGCTTTGTGCTTCTTAATTGTCTTTTGCAAAATAACTTTTATGGCCTTATTTGCAGCTTCTACAGCCCCGTTTGTTTGTGGACGATAGGGTGAGGACTTATGATGTTGGATTCTCGTCTCTTTCAACAAATTAGCAAATTCACCCTGGAAGTGAGCTCCATTATCCGTGGTGATCTCGAATGGCGTTCCGTACCTGCAAAGGATGTTGGTACGAACGAACTGTGCTGCCTTCTTGGCATTCAGAATCGAATAAGAGGCTGCCTCGATCCACTTAGTGAAATAATCTATAGCAACCAAAATGAACTGGTGACCGTTGGAAGCCTTCGGGTGGATTTTTCCGATCACGTCTATGCCCCAGGTCGCGAAAGGCCATGGTGAAGTGATAGGATTCAGATTGACCGGAGGCTGTTTTTGCAATTTAGCAAAAATTTGACATTCGTGGCACTTCTGCGCATGCCTCACACAATCTGCCTTCATGGTTGACCAGTAATAACCTAGGTTCATGATTTTTCGAGCCAAGGCTATCCCGTGCATGTGTGGGCCAGACTCCCCGTTATGTAAGGAATCCATGATGGTTTGAGCTTCTTCCTCATCAACGCACCTTAGGTGCAGGCCATTCCAACTTCTTTTGTACAGAATTCCCCCAGTAAGGAAATGTCCGGATGCTAGTTGTCTCAAAGTCCGTTGATCAGTTTTGGTGGATCCCTCTGGGTAAACTTCATTCTGAAGATAATTCTGTATATCCCAATACCAGGGCTTATCGTCGACCAAATTCATGATATGTGCTGGCTGTTTTTGTAGCCGCACTGTCAAGGGTCGAATGACTCGATCCTCTTCTACATTGACCATGGAGGCTAGAGTGGCTAGAGCATCTGCAAACTGATTTTTGGCTCGTGGCAAGTAATGGAAGGATAAACCATCAAATTGCTGAGCCAATTCATCCAAGCGTTGTAGGTAAGGAACCAAACGCTCTTCTTTAATTTTCCATTTCCTTAAAGCCTGGGAGACTATCAAGTTGGAATCTCCGAAAACCTTGAGGATCTTTATCTCCTTTTCCAAGGCTGCTTCTAACCCTCTTATGCAAGCTTCATACTCGGCTTCATTGTTAGTGCAGTTGAAATCCAATTTGACTGCGATTGGGATGTATTCTCCACAAGGAGTTTTGAATACAACTCCAACCCCATTTCCATGGTAATTCGAAGCTCCATCGAAGTACATCTCCCAGACTTCACTTTCTAAGCTTAACAAGTCTTCATCAGGAAATTCCACTTCCAGCATTTGGTCTCCGACCGGTAATTCAGCTAATTGATCAGCTAAAGCACCGCCTTTCACGGCCTTCCGTTGTACAAACTTTAGGTCATAAGCTGCAAGTACTGATACCCATTTTGCCATCTTACAGTCAAGAACCGGCCTCTCCATAAGGAATTTCAAGGGGTTCGACTCAGAAATAACGTACGTAGTGTAAGACGAGAGGTAGTGCTGTAGCTTGGTACAGGCCCAGACTAGAGCCAGACACAACTTCTCTATTTTATTGTACTTTAATTCGTATTCTAGCATCCTTTTGCTGAGATAATACACTGCATTTTCTATCCTTGTATCTTCTGCTTGCTGAGCTAACATTGCACCCATAGCTTCTTCCGTGACTGATAGGTACAATAGCAAAGGTTTCCCTAGCCTTGGTGGCTGTAAAACCGGCAGGGATAGCAGATATTGTTTGACTTGGTCGAAAGCTTCCTGACAATCCTCATTCCACTTGACTGCTACTCCTTTCCTAAGTAACTTGAACATAGGACCACAAGTGTCTGCCAGTTGATTGATGAACCGGCTGATATACTGTAGTCTTCCCAGGAAACCCCGGACTTCTTTTTCCGTCCTTGGAGCTGGCATTTCCAGAATGGCTTTGGCTTTTGAAGGGTCAATCTCTATGCCCTTCCGACTGACCATATGCCCCAGAAATACTCCGGATGTAGCTCCGAACAGACACTTTGCTGGGTTGAGCTTCAGATTATACTTTCGAAGTCTAAGGAAGAACTTCTCGAGTGCTGTTGTATGCTCTTTAGCTGTTTTTGATTTAACAACCATATCGTCCACGTACACTTCTACTTCTTCATGAATCATGTCATGGAAGATGGCTGTCGCCATTCTTTGATAGGTTGCCCCCGCATTTTTGAGCCCAAAAGGCATAACTCTGTAGCAATAAGTTCCCCATTCCGTGATGAATGCCGTTTTCTCTTTGTCTGGCACATGCATCATTATTTGGTTGTATCCGACAGCAAGATCGGTCAAGGAGACCATCTCGTGTCCCGCCATTCGGTCTACTAACAAGTCAATATGCGGTAGGGGGAAGTCATCCTTCGGACACGCCTTGTTCAAATCCCTATAATCAACACACATTCTGACCTTACCGTCTTTCTTCGGCACTGGCACAATATTTGCTAACCATGTTGGGTAGGCGATAGGTTCTATGAACTTGTTTTCCAGCTGCTTGGCCACTTCTTCCTTGATCTTCAAAGACCATTCTGTCTTCAGCCTTCTTAGCTTCTGTTTTACTGGCTTAGCCTCGGGGTATACTGGGATTTTGTGTACTGCTATTGCTGGGTCGATTCCCGTGATGTCGCTTGCCTTCCACATGAAGCAATCGGCGAACTTCTTCAAGCATTCACTGACTTGTTTCCTGTTAGCACAATCAAATGCAATGTATGTATATTCATTTTCTTCTTTGCCAATTATTATTTTTTCTTTTTCATTTTTTATTTCGTTTATTTCTTTTTCTTTATTTTTGCTTGGAAATGCTTGGAAAGATAGACACGCGGGGTAATCAAGAATCTGCAAACCTTTATTGATTATGACGGAATCGTCTTCAAAGATTACATCAAATTTGAAATCTGGATTTTCAAAAGCCGACACAGACGACTCAGAATTGGGACTGGACTCTGGCTCAGTCTCATACCCAGGGTCAGACTCAAACTCAATACAGGACTTGATTTCAACTTTTGACTCTAGGTTCGACTCGGGAGGGGGTGTATCAGCAGTGCACTCCTCCTCGGCGTACCAATTGGTGAGAGGTCCTTCATTTGGCTTGATCAGGCTCAATAAATCTTGGTTCCCATCATTTCCTGTAATGACTGCAACCTCATCAAAGAGACTAGGCTGCATGAAGTCTTCCACTTCCGGATTGGTCCTTGTTTCAGGCTTGTTACCCCATACATCAGAGAATATTTCTAATCCAGGCAGCATCTTTTTAGTAGTCGGGCAGTAAAATGGTTCTTGGAAGTTACGATAAGGAATCGTCTCTCCCGATTTGCAGAAGTGACTATTTAAAGTCAAGAAGCGTGATGGCATCTGTATGTTTTTCTTCTTTCCTCTTCTGGTCTTCTCAGCACGGTCTTCATCAGTAGGCTGATAACCTAGCCCGAAAGTCCCTTCATTCGCCGGACATTCCCAGGCTTGCAATGCGGGGTATGTCTTTCCGGACCTTGCCATATTCATTCCTGGCAGATAGGACATCTTCAGCATTAAAGGAACTATGCAATTTATCTGCACCGTCCCGAAATCAAAGAGAATTCGGGAGTTTGTAGTCTTCCCTTCTATGAACTGCACAGTGTCAAATTGAAATCCCGAAAGGGGCAAGTTGGTAGTCTCAGGGTTGACCTCAAAGAGAGGCTCGCCTTTCGGCTTTTTCAACTGATTGTAGTCATCTCCCTAGATAGTAATAACCTTGTCCTCATAAGGAAACTTGACTTTTTGGTGTAAGGACGAGGGTATTGCCTTGGCATGGTGGATCCATGGTCGACCCAAAAGTAGATTAAAGCTGGTCAGTACATCAATTACCTGGAATGGGACTTCCATCACAGTTGGCCCGACTGTCAATTTTAGCATAGCAACCCCCAATACTTCCCTTTGGGTACTATCATAGGCTTTCACTATCTGGTCAGATGGAATGAAATCTGTCTCTTCTAACCCCAAACAGCTGGCTACCCTTAGTGGGCAGACGTTCAATGCTGACCCATTGTCAATGAGAACCATGGGTACAGTTTTGTCTCTAGTCTGAATGGTGACATAAAGAGCATTGTTGTGACTGCTTCCCTCCTTAGGTAGGTCATCATCAGAGAACCCGATGCTTTGCATTTTAGATGATTGAGTGAGGGTGGACACTAGCACTTCAGGGCTAACCTCTACCGATGTCTGAAGTTGGCTCAAAGCCTTGCAAAGAGCTTGGCGATGAGGAAAAGATGATGCTAAAAGTTCCCAGATTGACACCTTAGCTTGTGTCTTTTTTAATTGTGATAGGACCGGATCCTCCTTCTCCTCTGTTCTTTGGTAGGGATTATTTGGAATTTTGTCCAAGACTAAAGGTTCATACTGTCTCCCGCTTCTGGTTATAGCATCGACCTCCTCAGATAGGTCATTCAGATCTAGGACACAGATTTCATTCATTTCCAAGAATAGCTCGAAAGGATCGATCAATTCTTGGTCAGAAACAATAGCATTTACCCCGTGATTTGGTAAAGGGTTAGTGCTAATGTTTGGTTTGCTTCGTGGAATAATCGAACCATTATCCACTAGGTCTTGGATGCGATTTTTGAGGGTCCAACATGCTTCAGTCTTGTGCCCATATCCCTGATGATACTCACAATATTCATCGGCTTTGTAATTCCTTGGTAGTGGGTTGGGTGGTGGTCTTGCTTCCAAAGGTTTGATATAGTTTGCTTTAACAGCCTCTCGGAATACCAAAAGGATTGGCATTCCGAGATTAGTGTAGGTTCTTCTTGACTGACTGCCAGCTCTCATATTTCCCACACGTAGAGGATTTGTGGGAGTAATGCTTGCCACTTCGTGGACTTTGCTAACTTGACTAGGTTTTTTGTATTTTGAGGCCCCCGATTCTTCTTTTAGTTGCCCCATTTGAAGTAAATCCTCCACCTTCGTAGCAGTGGCAATGAGCGACTGGAATGATGGTAGATATTGAGTCTGTAACTGTTGTTGATAGACAGGCAACAAGTTTTTTAAGATTATGTCCACCTGTTCTTGTTCTGAAGGTCGATTGATCATTTGGGCGGCCTTGGCCCTCCACCTCGTAAGGAACGAGGAAAAGGGTTCATTGTTCTTTTGTTTGGTAGTTTCTAGTTCTCTTCGAGTAACATCAACTTCTATATTATAGTGATACTGAGAATTAAAAGCATTGCAAACATCCTCCCAGGTTTTCATCTTAGAGCGGTCCAAACTGACAAACCATCTCAAAGCAGCACCAGTCAGGGATTGTTGGAACAACTGAGCAAGGAGCTCGCTGCTTAATCCAAATGGGTTAAGGGCGCCCACATACATTTTCAAGTGTGTTTTAGGACAGGTGGTTCCATCAAACTTGTCCATGTTTGGCATTTTGAACTTAGTAGGCAATCTTGCTTCGGGGAACAAGGACAAAGAGTCCATGTCCACCACCTCCTTGTGGGTCTTTAGAGCAGTAACAGACCTTTCTAGCAATTCCAGTTTTTCTCTCATTCTTTGAGCTTCCAGCTCAGAAGCAGTTTTGGAGGTCATTTCATCCAAATTAGGGTTTGAAGACGTAGGCGCAGAGCCAGGTCCTTGGTTGGAGGCAGCAGGACCACTCCCCCCAGCGGAAGCCCCACTTCCATTACCACCACTTAATTCAGCTAATAGGGCGGTTCTTTGGGCAGCCAATGCCTCATTCATCCTAGCCTGTATTCTGGCTTCCATTTGTTCCATGAGAGTTTGGATGTCAGCTAGTGATGCGATCGGTGTAGTTGAGGCTGGTGATAGCACTGTAGGCGTGTCTGGTACTATTGTGGTTGCTTGCACAGGGGGTACCTGTAAGTGTAAGGGTAATCGCATTAGGGTATAGTGGGCGGTATCGTGTGTCAGAGTAACTGATATGAGGTAGACCGACTCTTTGTCCAACTGTGCATGACTGACAAACAGAAGGATATTTTTGTGTCCCTCCACTCTTTTTTTTTATTTAATGCTTATGGCATGTCGTGAATGCGCACACCAACACATCATAATTTATTTTAATGAGATGATTCGTACCATTGGGAGCATACAGTCCTAAAGGATAGGTTCTATAGGCTATGACACAAAATAGAGAATCAGTTTATTAAGGGACCCTTGAGCCTTGAGCATGGATATACCTAACCACATGTGAAACAAAGAGTTTCGCGTGGGTCCAACGGTACGCATGCCCATGGGCCATTCCCAAAAGGATTAGGGATGGTTTGCGGCAACAGGGAGGACGCTTTGGCTGTCCGTCGACATAATCAAAGAGACCTGCCGATCAGCGCTACTTGCTATCCAGACTCAGAAGTTTGAACAGAAGGAGAAGAAATTCATTTGAAGTTCATTTTTTTATGCAATGGAGAAAAGGATTCTCAATCGTGCAAATAAATCAACAAGTTTTAATGTCTTAATCACATTTTTCAATTAAGTCCGGATTTATCAAGTATTCTTAAGGAAAGAACACTTGATTCGTATTAGGGTACCCTGCAAAACAAAGCATAATAAAATGATGCCTTAAAGAAAGGCCGGTTAGTTTTCACAACAATTGTAGTCTACTTTATGCAAATTAATTACATAAATCCCCAGTGAAGTCGCCAAACTGTGAACCCCTCCCCAAATATCACTGGCATATGAATGCATGTGACTAAGGACAGAAATGCACGTGAATGTATGAGTCGCCACCTTGTTTAATTATTTTCGGGTAAACTAGGAAAAAACCCCCAAATGACTCCAATTTTAATTACCCTAGTTACTAGATTAATTATCCCAATGTTTAAAGCACAGTCTGCAAACCCGAGATGGATCCCGAGACTATGTCATGCTGATGAACTAACCGATGGATGAATGCTTTGCAAGGTGAATGATGTAATTGGACCAAATGAAATGTTTATGTGATTTTGACTTGCCGCCCGGGGTGAAATCCCGAACGTGCCTACGTACTTCCGTGTGAATGGAAGATCAAAATCAACGTAGTTCGATAGGCCTCTTTTAGAGGGCTTTGAATGGTATGCTTAATGCATGGGTGTGTGTATGCTTTGTGCATTTTGTTTAGGCATTTTGCCAAAGATTGATTGATTTAGGCGTTTATTGCCAAAAGATTCATTTTGAGGCTTTTAGCCAAAAGAGTTGATTTGGGCTTATTCTTGCCAAAATTGGTGTTCGGGCTTATTATTGCCGAAAATGATTTTTGTCGAATGATTTGTCGCCAAAATCGTTGATTTTAAGGCTCTGAGTCGAAATTGATTGATTTTAAGGCTTCGAGCCGAAAAAGTGTTGATTTAAGCAATTCGTTTGCTAAAATGTGTAATTTAGGCGATTGTCGCCAAAATGGTTGATTTTGAGGCTTTTAGCCAAAATGATGTGATTTAGGTAATTTGTTTGCCAAAACGATGTGATTGGGCGATTGTCGCCAAAGTAATTGATTTTAAGGCATTTGTGTCAAAATGATTCATTTAAGCGATTTGTCGCTCGAAAGTGTTGATTTTAAGGCATTTGCGCCAAAATGGTTCATTTAAGCGATTTGTCGCTCAAAAGTGTTGATTTTAAGGCATTTGTGCCAAAATGATTCATTTAAGCGATTTGTCGCTCAAAAGTGTTGATTTTAAGGCATTTGGCCAAAATGGTTCATTTAAGCGATTTGTCGCTCAAAAGTGTTGGTTTTAAGGCATTTGTGCCAAAATGATTCATTTAGGCGATTTGTTGCCAAAATTATGATTGATTAAACTGTAGGCAATTTGTTGCCAAAACGCGATTGATTAAGGCTTTTAGCCGCAATTATTAATTAATTGGACTTTTAGCCAGATTTGTTCGAAATAAGGCGATTGAACCGTAGTTATTAATTAACTAGGCTCTTTAGCCAATATTGTCGGATTTAAGCTTAACTACCACGATTATTAATTAATCAGGCGTTAAGCTTAATCATGTTTGTTTTTATCAAAGCAGTTTATTTACCAAAAAAATGACGTGGATGCATTTATGCAATTGAATTATTAAGAGTAGAAGAGAAATATGCATGAAATGCTAAAATTAAATAGGCAGAGTTTTGTTTACATACCTGATTTAATCGGCGACCGCTTCTTAACTCCAGGTTAAGCTCCTCGCTTAGGAAATATTAATTAATTTTAATTTGTTTAATTTTAATGTCCAAATATCACGATAAAAATGCAATAAAAATTAAATTAAAATGCAAAAAGCGGTAAAGAAGGACGCAAAGAGCGTGAGAGAGAGAGGGTTTCGTCTATCAAAACAAACAAGGCGCACCAGAAATAGGCTGAAAATGGCCTATTTATAGGCCATTTTCGGGTCCCGGGCGGCAGGTGCCGCCCGTGAGGGCGGTAGCTGCCGCCCTGTCGGTGGGGCGGCAGGCCCCGCCCACGCTGGGCGGGGGGTGCCGCCTGGGAGCGCGGCAGCTGCCGCCCAGTCGATGGGGCGGCAGGCCCTGCCCGGTCTAGGCGGCAGGTGTCGCCCAAGCTAGGCGGCAGGTGCCGCCCGGGGGGTGGGGGGCTAGGCCCCGCCTGCGCGGGGCGACAGGCCCCGCGGGCGCTGGGCGGCAGGTGGCAGACAAGTCACTGTTCATCAACAACAAACAGTTACTGTTTAAATCAAACAAGCATATAACAATTTATTTCTGATGTGGAAGATCACACTAAGGTGCAACCACAGAGCATACTTATACGACATACAATTTTACGCAAGAACAATTTTATATGGTTTAGGGTTCCTGCAACCTTAACCGGGGATCCCCAGAATTAAGTCAGAGTGTGGAGGGAGAAGAGAAGGATGCCTTCAACAGGGCATTTAATAAGTATCAATTTATAAACAAAATATAAAACTTTATTTAATTACAAAGATTAAATTTGATTTACAAAATTGAAAGACATATACAAAAATTTAAAAGATTAAACTTACAAAGTTTAAAGAATCTCTAACCTTGAATCCTTACAATGAACGTTGGAAGGAGAGGAGAGAGGTTTACTAACTAAGCTTTCGGGCTTAGGATTGCCTATAATTGGACAATGCCTTCACAAAGAGGAGAGGCTCTCTTTAAATAACAAAAGAAAGAATCTTTACTATTTACTTTTTACTGTTGATGAATAGTGACTTGTCTGCCACCGAATCTTTACTGTGGATGAACAGTGGGTTGTCTGCCACCGAATCTCTACTGTGGATGAACAGTGGGTTGTCTGCCACCGAATCTCTACTGTGGATGAACAGTGGGTTGTCTGCCACCTGTTTAGTTGGAGATAATATCTTGGATTTTTATGAGATCAAATTGAAGGAATAAGGTTCCTTCTGCCTTTTACAAGAAGATGAGGACGATGAGTTGTCCTTCTTTTTACTTTTTTCTTTTTATCTTCACATTTCTTTTCTTTGATTTATCTTTTATCTTTTGACTTTAATAATGGAATATCATCATGAATTGCACTATCGCCATGTGAAGGTGAAGGTGATGATGATAATATAATTTTATCTTTTTCTTTATGCAAAATATTATTGAGACCATTTGGGCCTATTATATGGGCTTGCTAATATACCTATAATATACCCAGGGCAAAAAGAAAGCCAGCCTGATTTTACGAGTATGGGTTTTAAAATAGTGATATTACACAATTTAATCAAACAATGTCTTTACATATAGCCTGAGCAATCAATTAAATAATCAATATATTGGATTTTTGGCAAATCCACAGCCATTAACGGATTTGATAGCTCTTTACTGTCTACCGTTTGAGACAGAGTAGCCGTATCATAAGCGGATACGATCGCCTTTAAGTTTAGAAGTCATACCTGCGTATCTTCCGCTGAAGAAGATACTATATCATATAATATCTGGAGTAGAACTATAGTGGATCGAGGATAAGTATCAATCCATTGTTTAACATCGCTAGAGATAGATATTTTAGTGGTAAGGGATTTAGTAATATCATCAATTTGCTCTGAAAGAGCTTTAATGGGTGAGTTTTTACTCCCTGTAGCTTTACTTCTTCCCATTGTTCCTGTAAGGCTTCAAGGAAGAGTTTAAAGGATGCAAGAACAAAATATAATGATTATATATATATAAATTGTTAAAATTGTATGATTATTGAGATCTATAAAAATCTCAGTAATATTTAAACTAATATATTAAAATATTATTTTCTCTTAAATTTACGAAAATATGAATGTAATTCATTTAAGTATGATACATGGCGTTGTTATACCAAGAAGACGACTAATTAAATAGTCCTTTGGACCAGTAGCCCGCACCTCTGGGTTTCCAGCCTAAATATCAATACTGTTTACAAACAATTACTGTAGAGATGAAACTTACTATGTAAACAATGAAAATTTTAGAGAGGAAGGTAAACTATACCAAGTATAGTAAAAGTATACATTTAGAAAATAATACCTGGAACATATCCGACGACAATTTTACCACAAATATTCAAATAAATAATAGGAAAAATATTTTATGCGGATATTGAAAACTTTTGAAGACGGATTTTTACTAGAAACATAAAGATACTGTATAATACAAAAATATTTTATTCAGATGAACTGGTTGATGTTTCGAGTTCATCAGATTCTATAGACTCAGAGTCTGAAGTGTCTGAATCGAGATATAATTTATGAATTTTTATTAATATTTCTTTTTCTAATTTTAATGCATTTAATTTTTTATTAAATCGACAAAATTTAGAAATATGACCGTTTTTACCACAAGAAAAACAAGTTAAATCTTTAAAAGAAGTTTTTCTTGAAGATTTATGTGGTTGTGTCATTTTAGGAGTTTGAGATTTAGAGGATGGTTTTCTTGTACAAACTTTGGACGTATGTCCTGGTTTACCACAAATATAACAAGTTATATTTTTATAAGAATTTTTAGATGAAGATAAATTTGATATAGAACACTGACCACTACAAGGTTTGGTAGAAGTCATGCCATAATCAAACTGTTTACAAAAGGATCCTAATCCTTGTTGAGTTTTACGTATTTCAGATTTTAAATTTAATTGCATTTTTAAATCATGACAGATTTGTAATCCTTCCTTTTGAATGATACTATTTAAGTGACCATAAGTCAATTTATCATAAGGTATTGGATTACCAAACTATTGTTTTATAGAATTTCTAATTTTCTCGCCTAAGTAGAAAGGTAGTCCAGCTAAGAACTTTTCTTTCCAAAAGGCTTGATTTGAATCTTCCCTTAACATTAATCTTGTAAGGAAAGTGGTTTTATATTCTTGAAAATCACTTAATTTTCGACATTTAAGATTACTTAATAATTCACCATTTTTATCTTGTAAGTGAGATGGATCTCCTATAAAATGTAATGAAATAGTGAGAATTAAAGATGACACAGCATCCTGAATTACATCACCATTCTCATCATATACCGGTTCACTATCATCATTTACTTGAATTTTATTTAAAATTTCTTCATGTTGTTGGTCAGTTAGGTGATAATCCCACCAACCTTTAAGTTGTCCAGTAAATCCCGCAATGAGGATTTCTGCTATAGCTTTATCAGAAATAGTTGACTGGGTTTTATAAGCATTTGCAGCCATTGTCATTTGTTGCAAAATACTTAATATATTATATTCACTTAAACCATCTATGTTCCATTCATAGATTGTTGAAGCATTATATTTAAATTGAGACAACGAATTAGGTTTATCAATAATTCCTAAATCTGGAGCTCTATTAACTATTTCCCTATGATGATTTATTGGATTTAATTCAAATTGTTTTACATCTTCTGATTCTGGTTCACTAAGTTCAGAATTAGAAGTTTCTTCTAAATTATTTATATTTCGTGATGCTTGAGGTGTGTCAAGAGCTACTGGTTGAGTAGTCGCTGAATGCACTTCAAGTTTACTTAATTGATCTTTTAATATGTTGACAAATTCTTGTTTACTAGACTGTGAAATGTGATATGGTTTACAAACATGAGATTGAATTTTTTCTTTAATTAAGTTATACCAATCAAAGAATTTTATTTCATTTTGCGTATTTAGTCTATAGTCTAAATATTCAGATGTTAATTCTTCAAAAGTATAAGTTTTTAGAATCTGCTTCATTTTAATTAAGTTGTTTATTTTAGATACTTCTTCAAGTAATTCGTTTTCAATTTCTTCTTTACTAAGTATATTTAATGTTCGGGGTATTCTAGTTTCTATTTCATAATAAAACTTAGAATTTTTATAGAATTGTTCTTTAATTGTATAAACATTTACTGTAGAGATCTTTTTTGCATCAATAGCTTTATAATCATTCTTAGAAATTAATTCATTTCTATTAATAATCCTTTGAAATTTTGAAGATTCAAAAACATTCGATTTATTACTACTAATCGAGCTACATATAAAAGGATCCATTTTATAAAATAGCATAGATTTTAATGACAGTGGTCCGGTTATACTACACAGATCTAAGTCCGGTTATGATATCTCAAGAACTCGGCCAGGTTATACCCTTCAACTGCCCTACCAATCGGGTCTTACACATGGGTTCAAAATAGGCCTCTTACTGTATCTGATATCTCAAATGGACCTTAGATGTATAGTTCAACTAAACAGGTGGCAGACAAGTCACTGTTCATCCACAGTAAAGATTCGGTGGCAGACAAGTATCACTATTCATCAACAGTAAAAAGTAAATAGTAAAGATTCTTTCTTTTGTTATTTAAAGAGAGCCTCTCCTCTTTGTGAAGATATTGTCCAATTATAGGCAATCCTAAGCCCGAAAGCTTAGTTAGTAAACCTCTCTCCTCTCCTTCCAACGTTCATTGTAAGGATTCAAGGTTAGAGATTCTTTAAACTTTGTAAGTTTAATCTTTTAAATTTTTGTATATGTCTTTCAATTTTGTAAATCAAATTTAATCTTTGTAATTAAATAAAGTTTTATATTTTGTTTATAAATTGATACTTATTAAATGCCCTGTTGAAGGCATCCTTCTCTTCTCCCTCCACACTCTGACTTAATTCTGGGGATCCCAGGTTAAGGTTGCAGGAACCCTAAACCATATTTTGCATAAAGAAAAAGATAAAATTATATTATCATCATCACCTTCACCTTCACATGGCGATAGTGCAATTCATGATGATATTCCATTATTACAGTCAAAAGATAAAAGATAAATCAAAGAAAAGAAATGTGAAGATAAAAAGAAAAAAGTAAAAAGAAGGACAACTCATAGTCCTCATCTTCTTGTAAAAGGCAGAAGGAACCTTATTCCTTCAATTTGATCTCATAAAAATCCAAGATATTATCTCCAACTAAACAGGTGGCAGACAACCCACTGTTCATCCACAGTAGAGATTCGGTGGCAGACAACCCACTGTTCATCCACAGTAAAGATTCGGTGGCAGACAAGTCACTATTCATCAACAGTAAAAAGTAAATAGTAAAGATTCTTTCTTTTGTTATTTAAAGAGAGCCTCTCCTCTTTGTGAAGGCATTGTCCAATTGTCCAATTATAGGCAATCCTAAGCCCGAAAGCTTAGTTAGTAAACCTCTCTCCTCTCCTTCCAACGTTCATTGTAAGGATTCAAGGTTAGAGATTCTTTAAACTTTGTAAGTTTAATCTTTTAAATTTTTGTATATGTCTTTCAATTTTGTAAATCAAATTTAATCTTTGTAATTAAATAAAGTTTTATATTTTGTTTATAAATTGATACTTATTAAATGCCCTGTTGAAGGCATCCTTCTCTTCTCCCTCCACACTCTGACTTAATTCTGGGGATCCCAGGTTAAGGTTGCAGGAACCCTAAACCATATAAAATTGTTCTTGCGTAAAATTGTATGTCGTATAAGTATGCTCTGTGGTTGCACCTTAGTGTGATCTTCCACATCAGAAATAAATTGTTATATGCTTGTTTGATTTAAACAGTAACTGTTTGTTCATATAAAAAAGATAAACAGTAATTATTTCTTAAGTTTAATTTGAACAGTACTTGTTATAAATTTATTTGTTTAATAAATTCATTTGTATAATGTTTGATCTTTAAAAGTTTGAATATTAAATAATTTCATCATAGCATTTACTTCATTTAGATCTGCTAATTGGTATACATATAACGACTCCGATTTATAATATATCATAGGTTGTCTTGATATGGTTCCATTGAACTATACATCTAAGGTCCATTTGAGATATCAGATACAGTAAGAGGCCTATTTTGAACCCATGTGTAAGACCCGATTGGTAGGGCAGTTGAAGGGTATAACCTGGCCGAGTTCTTGAGATATCATAACCGGACTTAGATCTGTGTAGTATAACCGGACCACTGTCATTAAAATCTATGCTATTTTATAAAATGGATCCTTTTATATGTAGCTCGATTAGTAGTAATAAATCGAATGTTTTTGAATCTTCAAAATTTCAAAGGATTATTAATAGAAATGAATTAATTTCTAAGGATGATTATAAAGCTATTGATGCAAAAATGATTTCTACAGTGATTGTTCCTGATAAAAATGATTTTAAGATCTCTACAGTAAATGTTTCTACAGTTAAAGAACAATTCTATAAAAATTCTAAGTTTTATTATGAAATAGAAACTAGAATACCCCGAACATTAAATATACTTAGTAAAGAAGAAATTGAAAACGAATTACTTGAAGAAGTATCTAAAATAAACAACTTAATTAAAATGAAGCAGATTCTAAAAACTTATACTTTTGAAGAATTAAAATCTGAATATTTAGACTATAGACTAAATAGGCAAAATGAAATAAAATTCTTTGATTGGTATAACTTAATTAAAGAAAAAATTCAATCTCATGTTTGTAAACCATATCACATTTCACAGTCTAGTAAACAAGAATTTGTCAACATATTAAAAGATCAATTAAGTAAACTTGAAGTGCATTCAGCGACTACTCAACCAGTAGCTCTTGACACACCTCAAGCATCACGAAATATAAATAATTTAGAAGAAACTTCTAATTCTGAACTTAGTGAACCAGAATCAGAAGATGTAAAACAATTTGAATTAAATCCAATAAATCATCATAGGGAAATAGTTAATAGAGCTCCAGATTTAGGAATTATTGATAAACCTAATTCGTTATCTCAATTTAAATATAATGCTTCAACAATCTATGAATGGAACATAGATGGTTTAAGTGAATATAATATATTAAGTATTTTGCAACAAATGACAATGGCTGCAAATGCTTATAAAACCCAGTCAACTATTTCTGATAAAGCTATAGCAGAAATCCTCATTGCGGGATTTACTGGACAACTTAAAGGTTGGTGGGATTATCACCTAACTGACCAACAACATGAAGAAATTTTAAATAAAATTCAAGTAAATGATGATAGTGAACCGGTATATGATGAGAATGGTGATGTAATTCAGGATGCTGTGTCATCTTTAATTCTCACTATTTCATTACATTTTATAGGAGACCCATCTCACTTAAAAGATAAAAATGGTGAATTATTAAGTAATCTTAAATGTAGAAAATTAAGTGATTTTCAAGAATATAAAACCACTTTCCTTACAAGATTAATGTTAAGGGAAGATTCAAATCAAGCCTTTTGGAAAGAAAAGTTCTTAGCTGGACTACCTTTCTACTTAGGCGAGAAAATTAGAAATTCTATAAAACAACAGTTTGGTAATCCAATACCTTATGATAAATTGACTTATGGTCAATTAAATAGTATTATTCAAAAGGAAGGATTACAAATCTGTCATGATTTAAAAATTCAATTAAATTTAAAATCTGAAATACGTAAAACTCAACAAGGATTAGGATCCTTTTGTAAACAGTTTGATTATGGCATGACTTCTACCAAACCTTGTAGTGGTCAGTGTTCTATATCAAATTTATCTTCATCTAAAAATTCTTATAAAAATATAACTTGTTATATTTGTGGTAAACCAGGACATACGTCCAAAGTTTGTACAAGAAAACCATCCTCTAAATCTCAAACTCCTAAAATGACACAACCACATAAATCTTCAAGAAAAACTTCTTTTAAAGATTTAACTTGTTTTTCTTGTGGTAAAAACGGTCATATTTCTAAATTTTGTCGATTTAATAAAAAATTAAATGCATTAAAATTAGAAAAAGAAATATTAATAAAAATTCATAAATTATATCTCGATTCAGACACTTCAGACTCTGAGTCTATAGAATCTGATGAACTCGAAACATCAACCAGTTCATCTGAATAAAATATTTTTGTATTATACAGTATCTTTATGTTTCTAGTAAAAATCCGTATTCAAAAGTTTTAAATATCCGAATAAAATATTCATATACATTTATAAAGTATTTTTGGACATTTTCTGATACATATCCGTATATTAAACTTTTGTATTTTGTTACAATATTTTTGTATTGTATTCTGGACTCTCTAGAATTCTTACAGCAACTTGGAAAGGAAGCAGGGATACATGTTCTCTCAACCTCTAAATTCCTCTTAAACACTTTCCTAAAACACTTCCCCTGCATAGTAAATCATCAACAGGACTTCTTAAAGGAATGACAAGGTATAACCTCTTCTTCCACAGAAGAGTAAGGTATGGCTTCTAAACTTAAAAGCGATCATACCCGATCATGGTATGGCTATTTCGTCTCAAACGGTAGACGGTAAAGAATTATCAAATCCGTTAATGGCTGTGGATTTGCCAAAAATCCAATATATTGATTATTTAATTGATTGCTCAGGCTATATGTAAAGACATTGTTTGATTAAATTGTTTAATATCACTATTTTAAAACCCATACTCGAAAAATCAGGCTGGCTTTCTTTTTGCCCTGGGTATATTATAGGTATATTAGCAAGCCCATATAATAGGCCCAAATGGTCTCAATAATATTTTGCATAAAGAAAAGATAAAATTATATTATCATCATCACCTTCACCTTCACATGGCGATAGTGCAATTCATGATGATATTCCATTATTAAAGTCAAAAGATAAAAGATAAATCAAAGAAAAGAAATGTGAAGATAAAAAGAAAAAAGTAAAAAGAAGGACAACTCATCGTCCTCATCTTCTTGTAAAAGGCAGAAGGAACCTTATTCCTTCAATTTGATCTCATAAAAATCCAAGATATTATCTCCAACTAAACAGGTGGCAGACAAGTCACTATTCATCAACAGTAAAAAGTAAATAGTAAAGATTCTTTCTTTTGTTATTTAAAGAGAGCCTCTCCTCTTTGTGAAGGCATTGTCCAATTATAGGCAATCCTAAGCACGAAAGCTTAGTTAGTAAACCTCTCTCCTCTCCTTCCAACGTTCATTGTAAGGATTCAAGGTTAGAGATTCTTTAAACTTTGTAAGTTTAATCTTTTAAATTTTTGTATATGTCTTTCAATTTTGTAAATCAAATTTAATCTTTGTAATTAAATAAAGTTTTATATTTTGTTTATAAATTGCTACTTATTAAATGCCCTGTTGAAGGCATCCTTCTCTTCTCCCTCCACACTCTGACTTAATTCTAGGGATCCCAGGTTAAGGTTGCAGGAACCCTAAACCATATAAAATTGTTCTTGCGTAAAATTGTATGTCGTATAAGTATGCTCTGTGGTTGCACCTTAGTGTGATCTTCCACATCAGAAATAAATTGTTATATGCTTGTTTGATTTAAACAGTAACTGTTTGTTCATATAAAAAAGATAAACAGTAATTATTTCTTAAGTTTAATTTGAACAGTACTTGTTATAAATTTATTTGTTTAATAAATTCATTTGTATAATGTTTGATCTTTAAAAGTTTGAATATTAAATAATTTACTGAGATTTTTATAGATCTCAATAATCATACAATTTTAACAATTTATATATATATAATCATTATATTTTGTTCTTGCATCCTTTAAACTCTTCCTTGAAGCCTTACAGGAACAATGGGAAGAAGTAAAGCTACAGGGAGTAAAAACTCACCCATTAAAGCTCTTTCAGAGCAAATTGATGATATTACTAAATCCCTTACCACTAAAATATCTCTCTCTAGCGATGTTAAACAATGGATTGATACTTATCCTCGATCCACTATAGTTCTACTCCAGATATTATATGATATAGTATCTTCTTCAGCGGAAGATACGCAGGTATGACTTCTAAACTTAAAGGCGATCGTATCCGCTTATGATACGGCTACTCTGTCTCAAACGGTAGACAGTAAAGAGCTATCAAATCCGTTAATGGCTGTGGATTTGCCAAAAATCCAATATATTGATTATTTAATTGATTGCTCAGGCTATATGTAAAGACATTGTTTGATTAAATTGTCTAATATCACTATTTTAAAACCCATACTCGTAAAATCAGGCTAGCTTTCTTTTTGCCCTGGGTATATTATAGGTATATTAGCAAGCCCATATAATAGGCCCAAATGGTCTCAATAATATTTTGCATAAAGAAAAAGATAAAATTATATTATCATCATCACCTTCACCTTCACATGGCGATAGTGCAATTCATGATGATATTCCATTATTACAGTCAAAAGATAAAAGATAAATCAAAGAAAAGAAATGTGAAGATAAAAAGAAAAAAAGTAAAAAGAAGGACAACTCATAGTCCTCATCTTCTTGTAAAAGGCAGAAGGAACCTTATTCCTTCAATTTGATCTCATAAAAATCCAAGATATTATCTCCAACTAAACAGGTGGCAGACAAGTCACTGTTCATCCACAGTAAAGATTCGGTGGCAGACAAGTATCACTATTCATCAACAGTAAAAAGGCAACTAAACAGGTGGCAGACAAGTCACTGTTCATCCACAGTAAAGATTCGGTGGCAGACAAGTATCACTATTCATCAACAGTAAAAAGTAAATAGTAAAGATTCTTTCTTTTGTTATTTAAAGAGAGCCTCTCCTCTTTGTGAAGGCATTGTCCAATTATAGGCAATCCTAAGCCCGAAAGCTTAGTTAGTAAACCTCTCTCCTCTCCTTCCAATGTTCATTGTAAGGATTCAAGGTTAGAGATTCTTTAAACTTTGTAAGTTTAATCTTTTAAATTTTTGTATATGTCTTTCAATTTTGTAAATCAAATTTAATCTTTGTAATTAAATAAAGTTTTATATTTTGTTTATAAATTGATACTTATTAAATGCCCTGTTGAAGGCATCCTTCTCTTCTCCCTCCACACTCTGACTTAATTCTGGGGATCCCAGGTTAAGGTTGCAGGAACCCTAAACCATATAAAATTGTTCTTGCGTAAAATTGTATGTCGTATAAGTATGCTCTGTGGTTGCACCTTAGTGTGATCTTCCACATCAGAAATAAATTGTTATATGCTTGTTTGATTTAAACAGTAACTGTTTGTTCATATAAAAAAGATAAACAGTAATTATTTCTTAAGTTTAATTTGAACAGTACTTGTTATAAATTTATTTGTTTAATAAATTCATTTGTATAATGTTTGATCTTTAAAAGTTTGAATATTAAATAATTTCATCATAGCATTTACTTTGTTTAAATCATAGCATTTACTTTGTTTAAATTATTTAATATTCAAACTTTTAAAGATCAAACATTATACAGATGAATTTATTAAACAAATAAATTTATAACAAGTACTGTTCAAATTAAACTTAAGAAATAATTACTGTTTATCTTTTTTATATGAACAAACAGTTACTGTTTAAATCAAACAAGCATATAACAATTTATTTCTGATGTGGAAGATCACACTAAGGTGCAACCACAGAGCATACTTATACGACATACAATTTTACGCAAGAACAATTTTATATGGTTTAGGGTTCCTGCAACCTTAACCTGGGATCCCCAGAATTAAGTCAGAGTGTGGAGGGAGAAGAGAAGGATGCCTTCAACAGGGCATTTAATAAGTATCAATTTATAAACAAAATATAAAACTTTATTTAATTACAAAGATTAAATTTGATTTACAAAATTGAAAGACATATACAAAAATTTAAAAGATTAAACTTACAAAGTTTAAAGAATCTCTAACCTTGAATCCTTACAATGAACGTTGGAAGGAGAGGAGAGAGGTTTACTAACTAAGCTTTCGGGCTTAGGATTGCCTATAATTGGACAATGCCTTCACAAAGAGGAGAGGCTCTCTTTAAATAACAAAAGAAAGAATCTTTACTATTTACTTTTTACTGTTGATGAATAGTGATACTTGTCTGCCACCGAATCTTTACTGTGGATGAACAGTGACTTGTCTGCCACCTGTTTAGTTGCCTTTTTACTGTTGATGAATAGTGATACTTGTCTGCCACCGAATCTTTACTGTGGATGAACAGTGACTTGTCTGCCACCTGTTTAGTTGGAGATAATATCTTGGATTTTTATGAGATCAAATTGAAGGAATAAGGTTCCTTCTGCTTTTTACAAGAAGATGAGGACTATGAGTTGTCCTTCTTTTTACTTTTTTTCTTTTTATCTTCACATTTCTTTTCTTTGATTTATCTTTTATCTTTTGACTGTAATAATGGAATATCATCATGAATTGCACTATCGCCATGTGAAGGTGAAGGTGATGATGATAATATAATTTTATCTTTTTCTTTATGCAAAATATTATTGAGACCATTTGGGCCTATTATATGGGCTTGCTAATATACCTATAATATACCCAGGGCAAAAAGAAAGCCAGCCTGATTTTACGAGTATGGGTTTTAAAATAGTGATATTAGACAATTTAATCAAACAATGTCTTTACATATAGCCTGAGCAATCAATTAAATAATCAATATATTGGATTTTTGGCAAATCCACAGCCATTAATGGATTTGATAGCTCTTTACTGTCTACCGTTTGAGACAGAGTAGCCGTATCATAAGCGGATACGATCGCCTTTAAGTTTAGAAGTCATACCTGCGTATCTTCCGCTGAAGAAGATACTATATCATATAATATCTGGAGTAGAACTATAGTGGATCGAGGATAAGTATCAATCCATTGTTTAACATCGCTAGAGAGAGATATTTTAGTGGTAAGGGATTTAGTAATATCATCAATTTGCTCTGAAAGAGCTTTAATGGGTGAGTTTTTACTCCCTGTAGCTTTACTTCTTCCCATTGTTCCTGTATGGCTTCAAGGAAGAGTTTAAAGGATGCAAGAACAAAATATAATGATTATATATATATAAATTGTTAAAATTGTATGATTATTGAGATCTATAAAAATCTCAGTAATATTTAAACTAATATATTAAAATATTATTTTCTCTTAAATTTACGAAAATATGAATGTAATTCATTTAAGTATGATACATGGCGTTGTTATACCAAGAAGACGACTAATTAAATAGTCCTTTGGACCAGTAGCCCGCACCTCTGGGTTTCCAGCCTAAATATCAATACTGTTTACAAACAATTACTGTAGAGATGAAACTTACTATGTAAACAATGAAAATTTTAGAGAGGAAGGTAAACTATACCAAGTATAGTAAAAGTATACATTTAGAAAATAATACCTGGAACATATCCGACTACAATTTTACCACAAATATTCAAATAAATAATAGGAAAAATATTTTATGCGGATATTGAAAACTTTTGAAGACGGATTTTTACTAGAAACATAAAGATACTGTATAATACAAAAATATTTTATTCAGATGAACTGGTTGATGTTTCGAGTTCATCAGATTCTATAGACTCAGAGTCTGAAGTGTCTGAATCGAGATATAATTTATGAATTTTTATTAATATTTCTTTTTCTAATTTTAATGCATTTAATTTTTTATTAAATCGACAAAATTTAGAAATATGACCGTTTTTACCACAAGAAAAACAAGTTAAATCTTTAAAAGAGGTTTTTCTTGAAGATTTATGTGGTTGTGTCATTTTAGGAGTTTGAGATTTAGAGGATGGTTTTCTTGTACAAACTTTGGACGTATGTCCTGGTTTACCACAAATATAACAAGTTATATTTTTATAAGAATTTTTAGATGAAGATAAATTTGATATAGAACACTGACCACTACAAGGTTTGGTAGAAGTCATGCCATAATCAAACTGTTTACAAAAGGATCCTAATCCTTGTTGAGTTTTACGTATTTCAGATTTTAAATTTAATTGCATTTTTAAATCATGACAGATTTGTAATCCTTCCTTTTGAATGATACTATTTAAGTGACCATAAGTCAATTTATCATAAGGTATTGGATTACCAAACTGTTGTTTTATAGAATTTCTAATTTTCTCGCCTAAGTAGAAAGGTAGTCCAGCTAAGAACTTTTCTTTCCAAAAGGCTTGATTTGAATCTTCCCTTAACATTAATCTTGTAAGGAAAGTGGTTTTATATTCTTGAAAATCACTTAATTTTCGACATTTAAGATTACTTAATAATTCACCATTTTTATCTTGTAAGTGAGATGGATCTCCTATAAAATGTAATGAAATAGTGAGAATTAAAGATGACACAGCATCCTGAATTACATCACAATTCTCATCATATACCGGTTCACTATCATCATTTACTTGAATTTTATTTAAAATTTCTTCATGTTGTTGGTCAGTTAGGTGATAATCCCACCAACCTTTAAGTTGTCCAGTAAATCCCGCAATGAGGATTTCTGCTATAGCTTTATCAGAAATAGTTGACTGGGTTTTATAAGCATTTGCAGCCATTGTCATTTGTTGCAAAATACTTAATATATTATATTCACTTAAACCATCTATGTTCCATTCATAGATTGTTGAAGCATTATATTTAAATTGAGACAACGAATTAGGTTTATCAATAATTCCTAAATCTGGAGCTCTATTAACTATTTCCCTATGATGATTTATTGGATTTAATTCAAATTGTTTTACATCTTCTGATTCTGGTTCACTAAGTTCAGAATTAGAAGTTTCTTCTAAATTATTTATATTTCGTGATGCTTGAGGTGTGTCAAGAGCTACTGGTTGAGTAGTCGCTGAATGCACTTCAAGTTTACTTAATTGATCTTTTAATATGTTGACAAATTCTTGTTTACTAGACTGTGAAATGTGATATGGTTTACAAACATGAGATTGAATTTTTTCTTTAATTAAGTTATACCAATCAAAGAATTTTATTTCATTTTGCCTATTTAGTCTATAGTCTAAATATTCAGATTTTAATTCTTCAAAAGTATAAGTTTTTAGAATCTGCTTCATTTTAATTAAGTTGTTTATTTTAGATACTTCTTCAAGTAATTCGTTTTCAATTTCTTCTTTACTAAGTATATTTAATGTTCGGGGTATTCTAGTTTCTATTTCATAATAAAACTTAGAATTTTTATAGAATTGTTCTTTAATTGTATAAACATTTACTGTAGAGATCTTTTTTGCATCAATAGCTTTATAATCATTCTTAGAAATTAATTCATTTCTATTAATAATCCTTTGAAATTTTGAAGATTCAAAAACATTCGATTTATTACTACTAATCGAGCTACATATAAAAGAATCCATTTTATAAGATAGCATAGATTTTAATGACAGTGGTCCGGTTATACTACACAGATCTAAGTCCGGTTATGATATCTCAAGAACTCGGCCAGGTTATACCCTTCAACTGCCCTACCAATCGGGTCTTACACATGGGTTCAACCTATGGACCTGTTTCGCGATCCTCGCGACATTCCGGACGTTTTAAGTACCATATTGACATATTTTTGGTGAACTTCCGAAATAGCCTCCGGTTCGGTCGGACTGTTTGCAGTCCGGGAAAACAGGCTTTCTGAGCCTCAAAATTTGGGTATTCACAGATTGAGGCAGTTTATTTGCCTAATTGATGACATGAATGTGTTTATGCAGTTTTAGAGTTATTAGGAGTAGAAGAGAAGCATGCATGAAGTGCTAAAATTAAATAGGCAGAGTTTAGTTCATGTAATTGATTTAATTGTCGACCGCTTCTTAACTCCAGGTTAAGCTCCTCGTTAAGGGAATATTAATTAATTTGATTTTAATGACCACTTAACAAAGCAAGAAAGCAATTAAAACTAAACTAAAATGCAGAAAAGCAGTAAAGAATCGCAAGGAGCGTAGGGGGGAAGGAGCGTCCGTCAACACAGACGGAGTGAGTTGAAAGGTCACACCGGGGCTGTATTTATAGGCCAAACGGACTGTTTCGGCGGCTCGGGCCGCCGGGTTCGGCGGCTCGAGCCGCCGGATCCCGACGGCTGGGCCGCCGTGTCCAGCGGCCGCAGCCGCTGTCGCCGGCGGCTGCAGCCGTGTCCAGCGGCCGCCGCCGTGTCCAGCGGCCGCAGCCGCTGTCGCCTCAAAATTTGAGTATTCACAATACCATTACTAAGCAAGTTCGTTTAATTAAGTTATATTCTTGTTCATTTGGAAGAAGCTTTTTGCTCAAGTAATACACTGCCTTCTCAACACTGGCTTCATCAGCTTGTGCTAAGATGGCTCCAATTCCAGCATCTTCCACTGTCAAGTATAAAATTAAGGGTTTCCCTACTTTGGTAAGTACAAAACCGAGGTACTTGACAAATATTCCTTGATTTTGTCAAAAGTTGTTTGGCAGTGATCGTTCCACTTTACTGGGTGATCTTTCCTTAAAAGCTTAAAGATTGTATCACGTACTATAGACAACTTCGATATGAACCTACTGAGATATTGAATCTTTCCCAAAAAGCTTCTCGTATGCTTTTCTATCTTAGGCGGCTCCATTTTTTGGATCGCCTTAATCTTGTCTGGATCGATCTCTATTCTTTTAGGTCCTACTATGAATCCTAGCACTTTTTCGAAAGTCACCCTAAATACAAACTTCTTCGAGTTCAACCGTAGCTTGTATTTAATTACTCGGTCCATGAACTTTTCCAGGGTTGCTGGATGCTCTTCTAGTGTCTTCTTCATGACAGTTATATCATCAATATACACCTCCAAATCCTTGTGGATCATGTCATGAAATAATGTAGTACCCATCCTTTGGTAAGTAGCCCTGGCATTCTTTAAGCCAAACGGCATCACCTAGTAGCAGAAGGTACCAAACTCCATCACAGATGCTGTCTTGACCTTGTCTAGTAATGCTGTAAGAATCTAGTTATATCCTACAAACCCATCCATGATAGAGTAGCATCCCATCATTGTTGCACTGTCGATCATGATATCGATATGAGGGAGAAGAAAATTATCATTTGGTGATGCTTTATTCAGATCACTGTAGTCCACAACATTCTGACCCTCCCATCTTTCTTAGGAACTGAGACTATATTTGCCAACCATTTTGGATAATGAACCACTTTTAGAAATGTAACACACATCGCCTAGCCCCAAGAGACCCGACGGCGGATGCCACATTCGGTGCCAGAGACACCGTCCTAACATTACATATAAATCATAAAATCAGATTATGAATTAGAAGTGATTAAGTATTTACAAGTTTAGCGAGTAATTTTTTTATTTGTTATTCAAATAAATAAATAAATAAATAAATATATATATATATATATATATATATATATATATATATATATATATATATATATAACTTATGAAAACAATTTAGGAAAAATCCTACAGCAAAACTGCAAGAGTTTCCCTTTAAAAACCGAGCTCGCCAAATATGTGAATACAAAACACTCCCAATTTTAAACTCTAAACCCCCAGCAAACTCCAGTAATCATCATAGCAATGCAACAACACTTCTATACCTTCATAACTATAGAAACCCTCAATAGCATTTTAATGATCATCAATTAAATGCATTCATTATATATATATATATATATATATATATATATATATATATATATATATATATATATATATATATATATAAAGTCCTCATGTTCGTAATCATACAAACTATCTTAAACATATTTTATATCCAAACATTAAATAAAATCTCATGCTTATCTCCAAATATATACACCAAACTAATTTATCATTACATGCTTAAGTTATAATTCAAATAATATAATCTCCGAAAATATAATAATTATACATGCCATGATTCTTAAGTTCATCAAACTAAATTACCACTACTAAAATAGTCTCTTCTGTTCTGAAGCTACTCTTCTGATCTTCAAGTAGCAACCACGGACTTCAACCTGCGCGTGATAAAAATCAACGCGCTGAGTATAAAACTCAGTGGTGCTCATAAATGACAAACTTACCAATGTTGCACTGGCAACACACTTAAAATATAAATTTTCATGAAAAGAACATACATTTACATTTATAGCAAAAGAAATATCAAATGAACTTATAATTAATAACATAAATAATTTAATTCTTCCAAATCAGAAATTCATTACTTGGACATTTATTATACCAATACACATACTATTTATTTTAAAACCATGTACCGAAATATCATGCTTTGAAAATTCATTTGATAACATAATCATTTATTTCCAAACTAAGGTTTACTGAAATAATATAATCTCATTCATTTAAGTGCCTTAAAAATATTTTCCAAGGGCTCGCATACACTTAGGAGAAAGAGAAGCAGATAGGTTTTCATAACTTATTCATAATGGCCTTAGGTCGCCAACCTTTTCATAACATATAGAGCGCGTCCGCCGTAACATAAGACACTCACGTGCCTAGCATATGATCATAGCTTCTTATCATATTGGCATCAAATGCCGAGCATGTTCATCATACATAAAATCAAATCACGCATCAAATTCACACCAAGTATATTAGAGCCCAAAATCCTTGTTTTAATTCTTAAATTCATAATGTCAGCTTACTTTAGAATGTCAGTAACTCATCAAAAATTCATACTTAAACAAAATTACTCAACTTAGAAGATTTCTTATCATATGAAATCATACATGTAAACTTACTTCAAAACTTAAGTAACTCATGAAAACATAATTACTCAATATAGGAAGTTTCTCATAAATTCCTTTTCTTTTAAAATTTTTTTAAAGTCATAATGAAATTTATCATAAGTAATTTCTTATCATATAAAATCATACTTTCCTTATTCAAAATTAAAGCACATACACCTTAAATATCCATTTTTTTTAAAACTCTAAACATACAAACATTATCAAAATAATCATACTTATGTCATATATATATATATAGCATAACATAAGAAAAAAACAATTAAGTAAACCTTACTACCCTAAGGTGGATCGACCTCTTAATGAAACCAAGGGGAGGAATTTCCTTCTCCAATCAAGCATGCTAACATAACTCTTATGCACCAAAGTATCCATTTCAACCCTCATCATGCACTATCTAAACCAATTCTAGACTTTTTCCAGAAATTTTCCAACAAGTTTTTCCCATTTATATCCATTTAAACATATCCACAATAACACTTTTTAAACTTGTCTTATTTTTGTCAAATACATCCTAAACAACTACAAATAATCAAGAGAAATTTCCTCACACCTGATTCTTACATACCTTTATCCAAATAAACCTATGATTCAAGACATAGGAAATTTCCAGCATTAAAATAACCTTGACATTTAATGGGTTTTTAAGACATAACTTGAAGTATATGTCTCCAAATTGAATGAAATTAGATTCATTAGAAAGCTAAGACAAAATGATACAAATTTTATGAAGGGACCAAGCCCAGATCAATCTGTAAGGTAGCAAACAAAAGCAAGGAACACAGACCAACAGTCCAGACCTGATTCAGCAGAACCAAGTCCAATGTTTATTGAATTACTCCTTAACAAAACACTTAAATTAAATCAATCCAAAATCAGAGAAGTCTCAAGACATAGGGAAACAACTCTCATGAAGAACTTAGAACATAATCTTGCCATTATAGTGGTCAAAATGGGCACTCAATTCAGTGATGCATGTGGCCCGTCATAACAGAGTCAGTTTGGGTGTTTCAGCCATAAGTTGAGCTATATATATCCAAATTGGACACAGGAGGATGGGTTGGAAAGCTAAGAAGCATACCTACAACTTTTATGAAGGACTCAAACACAAATGAGAAGTAGAAAGGATCGAAAAACAGTCCTTAATCTCACCCAATAACACCTTTTCCCAAATTCAGCTTACTTTAACCATGAAAAGAACATGAAAGACATAGATACAAGGTAGAGGTTCTACCACATACTAAATACTCATCAAACATGAGCATGTTATTGTGACCAAAGTTCAACAAATCAATCATTTCATACAAAATCCCAAAATATACACATGATAGCATAAATGCACAAAATCAAATATTAGAGTAAGGTAAGTGTGTTTATGAACACTAACCTTAAAAATAAGCTTTAGCAAGATTAAATTAAAGCTTTCTAAGCTCTAACTTTGCCTTTACTCCATGGTAGAGGTTTCTCCAACCTTTGGCTCAAGTAGAGAATCTCCAAATTTCTTGAAATAATTCACTGAAAATCACTTCTCAAGCTTTAATCTCTAGGATTAATAACTTAAATCAAGTTGGGTGGAAAAGATTTGATGGATTTAGTGAGTAGGGAGTGAAGAAAAACAAAGAGAAGAAGAAGAGGGAGTTGGCGTTAACATGGAGAAGAAGAAGAAAAGAAAAAGTGTTGCTCAATAATTGAGAAGTTGACATATAAAGCAACTAAAGGGTAGTTTAGTCTTTTCCCACAATTGGATGGCTAAGATTAAGTCAAAAGTAATCTCATCTAATGGCTACAAATAATCTCCAATTAAATTCCTTCAAAATATTATTTATGTCCATAAAATTCTCAAATTTAATCCTTAAAAATAATTCCTCAAATTTCCTTACTTAATATAACACCATAATTCACTATTCACTAATTATCTAAATTCTCCAAAAATATTCATTACTTATTCTACCCATAAAAATCATGTATGCATACTCCAAAAAATATTAAATAAAATATGACACATAGATAGTAATTTTTCCAGACCAAAATAATACTTATTCCCGGACTGATGGTACTATTCACAGACCGGTAAAAGTATTATTTTAGACACAGAAAAATCAGAGTGTTACAAGAAATCCTGCATCTATATGCTTGGTCACTTCCTCTTTAATCTTCTCGGCTCATTCTGGTCTCAACCCCTAGGATACAGGGGAATTATATACTCAGTTATAGATCTGTCTATCCCTGGCATGTCCTTGTAACTCCATGTGAAGGTTTCCCTTTTGTCCATGAGTAGACTTCAAAATTTTGTGTTTAACTCTGGCATTAAGTTTGGCCCAATTAATAGAATTTGGGGATTATATTTTATGCCAATATTAAATTCAAGCATGCATGATAAGTTGATGTCAAATATGCGTATGTGCTTATCTACTCAATGAATGGAACCATCAGGAAAGATATCAAACAAGTAAGCAAAATTAAAGTTCATTTCATTGAATAATAAAGAAAGTTCATTATAAGCGGACTCGTCACTAACAAAAATTGTCACACCACAAGGGGCCTCAGCTTCTTCAAAGCTCTCTTCTATGCAAGCCCTTATTGCCTTCAATACTTGATCCATGGGTTCCTCTTCCTCTTCGGCACTTGCATTCCCTTTATTCTTTCCTTCCTTCTTCTCCTCTTGGGCAACTTGTCCCTCTTCTTGTTCCTCTTTCTTTCCTTCTTCCTCGGTCACTCGTGGCCCCTTAACCCCTGCTTTTTTGGGTGCTTTCTTCTCTCCTTTCTCTTCTTCCTCTCTTTCTAGTCTACTTGGCTCAACCGCCAAGATCTCAATAACATCTGCAAAGATCTTTATATCGAGGTACATTTTTCCCTTGTGCTGAAAAGGCTCTATTGGCAGACATGGAGAGGAATGCTCACTCGAACCGGCGAATCATCCATCCATGCCCAACCAGCCGTATGTGTTCGATGGTGTGCTCCTAGTTTTGTACCCAAGGCCTATGCGATTTCTCTGAGTGTGAATTTTAAGTAGCCCTATAATGCCTTGCTGATTCTTTCCAAGCCCTTTCCCTTCTTCATAATTCCTTCTCTTCATGATGTTGGAGACAGTGGGCCCCATATCAATGCTCAGCACAGCAATCTAAAAATCAGTCCATGGAAGGATAACCTGCTTATCCACATTTAGCATAGCTACGCTTCTTTCATTAGCAGCAAGTATGGTGATGATTTTCCCATCAAAAGAAAATTTGATTTTCTTGTGTAATGTTGAGGGCACTCCTCCTAAGGAATGGTACCATGGGCGCCCAAGTAGCAAGGCAAAAGTTAGGGGGACTTCAATCACAATAAACTCAGTCTCCTTTTCAATTGGCCCCACCTTGATCATGATTTTGAAGATGTCCTCCACTTGTCTCTTAGAATCATCATATGCTCTAATCACCACATCAGAAGGTTCCAAATCGGACAATTCTAGCTTGCAATTGGAAAACAGCTTTAACCGACGCATATTCAGGGTAGACCCATCATCTATCATTACATTTTTGGTCACTCTCCCTTTGACCTCAGCCTTTATAAATAATGCCTTGGTGTGATCCCTTCCTTTGGGAGGAAGTTCATCATCAGAAAAAGTGATAGTGAGGGGATCGTGCTGGATTATCCCCACAAAATTGGCCAAGGAGATGGATGATGAAACCGAAATCTCCACCATGGCTTTCAGCAAAGCTTCTCGGTGTTGCTTTGACGATACTAATAGGTCCTATATGCTTACATTGCATGGGTTCTCTTCATTGTTTAATCAGAGCATCGTCTTCTTTTTCAATTTTCGGCACACCCAATGAGCTTGCTCTCTCATTTTCTTTTCTCGACTTGATCATAATCAGCTGATAAACTCGACCACTGCAGGTAATTTGATTCATTGCTCTTGCTTCCTCTTCATCTTCCTCGCTACTCCATACATCCAAAGTAATGAGATTTACCACCACTTTATCATGTAAACTCATAAACATGTGGACGGTTTAACACCACCCCACCTCATAAACATTTGTAAACTCAATCAGTGGCATATAATACAGCTTCTCACGGAAAATTGGCAACGTCCCCTTTATAAAGATCTTGATCTAATCCTTGGTATCTAGATGATTCCTCATTTGCGTGACCTTGGCTCTCCATTTAGCCATATAATCTGTAAAGGTCTCGTCTTGCTTTTGTACAGTCGCTTCTAAATCTCTCAAATTAACACTCATTTAGAGATTATAAGAATATTCTTTGAGGAAAATCGTTCCAACTCTCTTCTTACTGTCTTCTCGAGATTGTAATACCAAGTTTAGGCAAATCCCGTTAAGGAGACCAGGAACATTTCAAAATTTCCCTTGATCGCAAACCCGCCAATTTTCCATGATAGACTTGCATTGCATAAAGTGCTTCGGGTTACCGTTTCCATCATATTTCGCCACGTTTGGCATTTTGTAAGTCACATGGGTAGCTTATTTTAACTCTAACTCATCATCATCATCATCATCATCATCATCATCATCTAGGTCAACATATTGGTCCATCCCCTTGGACTTCATGAACACATTGTGAACCCCTACCCCAAATATTAGGCATATGATGAATATGACTAAGGGCAGAAATGCACGTGAATGTGTGAGTCGCCACCTTGTTTAATTATTTTAGGGTAAACTAGGAAAAAACCCTAAGTTGACTCCGATTTTAATTAACCTAATTACTAGATTAATTATCCCAATGTTAAAGCATGGCCTGCAAACCCGAGATGGATCCCAAGACTATGTCATGCTGATGAACTAACACATGAATGAATGCTTTGCAGGGTGATTAATGTGATTTAGACCAATGAAATGTGATTTTGACTTGCCGCTCGGGGTTAAATCCCAAACGTGCCTACGTACTTCCGTTTGAATGGAAGATCAAAGTCAACGTAGTTCGATAGGCCTCTTTTAGAGGGCTTTGAATGGGTATGCTTTATGCATGAGTGTGTGTATGCTTTGTGCATTTTGTTTAGGCATTCTGCCTGAAAATTGATTGTTTTAGGCATTTGATGCCAAAATGTTGATTTTAATGGCTTGTAGCCAAAAAGTTTGATTTAGGCAATTGTTGCCAAAAATTGATTATTGGGCGATTATCGCCAAAATGCTTGATCTTAAGGCTTTTAGCCAAAAAGATTGATTAATTTGAAGGCTTTTAGCCAAAAAAAGGTTGATTTGGGCAAATTGTTTGCCAAAAGATGATTATTTAGGCGATTGTTGCCAAGAATTTATTATCCGAAGGCTTTTAGCCAAAAAGGTTGATTAATTTAAGGCATTTTTTGCTAAAGAATTGATTTAAGCGATTTGTCGCTAAAATGGTTAATCTAATTTATAGGCAATTTGTTTGCCAAAAATTGATTAATTGAATTGCAATGTAGGCAATTGATTGCCAAGAAAAAACGTGTTTAATGAAGGCTATTTAGCCACAATTATTGATTAATGGGACTTAAGCCGGATTTGTTCGAAATAAAGGCAATTCCACCATAGTTATTGATTAACTAGGCTTTTAAGCCAATATTGTCGGGTTTAGGCTTTAATATCACGATTATTTATTAACCGGGCATTTAGCCTAAATTTATTTAATTGAGGCAGTTTATCTGCCTAAAGATGTCATGAATGCATTTATGCAGTTATAGAATTATTAGGAGTAGAAGAGAAGAATGTATGATATGCTAAAATTAAATAGGCAGAGTTTTAGTTCATGTACCTAATTTAATCGGCGGCCACTTCTTAACTCCAGGTTAAGCTCCTCGTTAAGGTAATATTAATTAATTTGATTTTAAATGACCAAATAACAAAACAAGAAAAATAATAAAGCTGAATAAAAATGCAAAAAAGCAGTAAAGAATCGCAAAGAGCATGAGGGAGAAGCAGCGTCCGTCAACACAGACTGAGTGAGTAAAAACGGAGACCCCGGGGCCGATTTTATAGGAAAAAAGAAAACCGAGGGCGGTTCTGCCCGCCCTTGAGGGCGGGCGTGCTGCCTTTTGAGGGCGGGCTTGCCCGCCTCAGGGGGGCGGGCATACCCGCCCTTGAGGGCGAGCGCGCCCGCCCTCCAGGGCGGTCATGCCCGCTCCCTTGAGGGTGGGCGTGCCCGCTCTTGAAGGTGGGCGGGGGCGGGCACATCGACCCGTGCTCTCTCTTTTTTTTTTGTTTTTGTTCTGGAGGCTTTTTCGGGAGTTCCGGACCTCCAAAAAATATTCCGGGACCAGTTCTGCGATCCTCGTAATTTTTCGGACATTTCAAGTACCATATTGGCATACTTCCGGTGAACTTCCCAAATGGCCTTTGGTCCGGCCGGACTTGTTTGCAGTCCGGGAAAACTGGCTCTTTGAGCCTCAAAATTTGAGTATTCACAGTTGCCCCCCACCGGCGACCATAAAGATAATTTATGGGAGTCGGTGGTTGTCTGAAACACAAATTTTGGAGGCGAAAAACAGACGCGTCCAAAAGACCCGCCTTTTGGCCCTTTTCTTTATACATAGCTCAAATTTTTCATTTTCATTCATATCTATCTTTTTACTTCAAAGATCTCTCTCAAATTCTCCCATCCTCCCTTCATCCATGGCTTCTTCGAGTTATAGTAGCGATGAGGATTTTCTAGAGTCCCTAGGGATTTCTCTTAACGAAATCCGTGTGATAGCAGATGTTGATACTCATGCTTCCGTCACCGGTGTCTATACCCAGGTCAGTTCCCATGTCGCTCTCATTTATTTATTATGTGGGCCTTAGGCCAAAATGATGAAAATTTTGGGCCTCTATGGCCTGATTGTGAATTTTCAGGCCTTAGGCCAAATCGTGGTTTCTTGGGCCTCTGTGACCGAAAGACAAATTTTATTTTCCTGCATTTACCGTCTTATTAGTATGCATGCTAGGGGAGAATTGAGACATTATCCTTAGTAAGGAACTAGAGAATAATTTTAAGCCATTTTACCTTTTAGGATCCAAACATTAGGCTGGATGTAGGCGAGTCCTCTGTTGCTGAGATCCTAATTGACATACTCGACCATAACAGCCTGGTCAGAGCCATCATCAGTCCCTCTCATCTGGACTTTTTAAGACATCTTGAGCTGGGTAGGCAGAATTACAAGAGCTTACTGGGTGCACTGGCTGAGAGATGGTGGGACACCACCAACACTTTCCATTTCCCTTGGGGTGAGATGAGGATGACCCCGACTGACTTTTCGATGATCTCCGGGATTCCTTTTGGCACTCGGCCGATCGAGCTGTATGACGATTGGAGGACTGAGGTCACCCCTGATCGGATGATGGAGCTGATAGGGGTTGACCTGCCCCGAATTGTCAATCGTAACTCTTCTGCCCCGGTTCTGAGTATTTCGAGACACTGGCTATCCCTCCAGGCCCCCGACATTTATGCAAGATACAGGCAGGGAGAGCTAACGGCTACTCAGGTAGCTAGATTCACTCTGTTGCTGCTATTTGCCTTGACCTTCTGGTCTAACAGGAAGGAGAAATTTAACCCTTCTATTCTAAAGAGTTTGGAGGATTTGGCCCATCTTATTGAGTATGACTGGGCCGGTGCTATTCTGAGCCGCATGTATGATGATATGTGCGATCTGAGTCGAGGCCACTGTAAGCTCAGCGGGACCTACTATTTCTGGGGGGTAATGTAAAGAACATATTCCCTTTCTGTGTTGTCTCTTTTTTCCACTAATCCCTTCTTTCGTTTTGCAGACTTGGGCTTTTGAGTATTTTCCCTACATCCGCCCAGAGCTAACTCATACTGATCTTGGATTAGGACTGGTACCTTTGGCTTGGAGGTGGTACCGAGCAAATCACCGGTCTGTTCTACGCAAGAAGTCTTTAGGAGACCTGCGGACCTTCTTCGATACTTGTACCATGGATCAGGTGAGTGCTTTTAGTTCTCCTTGAGTATGTGGAAATAAAAAGGATTTATTAACACATTTTACTTCTCCCACATAGGTTGAGGCGGGGGCGATGAACGCCCGACTCCAAAGTTTGATTGAGGCTGATCCCTATTTCCGGCGATCAGAGGCCTCGTCTCGGCGGCGGGTTGTTCTGTCTAATCCTGTCTTGAGACGCTATTATTTGGGTGAGAGAGTGGACTTCCAGATTAGGGGCTGCCGCTCCGTTCCTCATCCTCCTCCGGAGGACATGCGAGCGGGCAAACAGATGATTCTTACCGAGGCCCATACTGAGGGCATTCCACATATGGAATTTATCCGGAGTGGGGATTATGATGAATTTTGCCAGATGTTTCTGATGCAGCCTATTGGATCTCGGCTTGACAGTCTTTCGAGGTCGACTCCTTCCCGGCCGCTTGGCACTCATTCTTCTCGGGCTTCAGGCCCTTCGTCCAGGACCCCAAGGAGGAGGCCTACTACCCGTCCCTCTTCTTCCACTCCTGTGGAGGGTCCGTCTCGGGCTGGCCCTAGCCATTCGGTTGGTGCTTTCAGGGTTCCTCAGGCCATTTTAGAAGCTGCCGGGCCAGTTCATCCGGGCTTGGCCAATTTGCACCTTCCATACAGCATTCCCTATTACACTCCTGATGGCACTTCGTCTCTCTGGGAGGTCTCTCTAGGGCGTGTGAATCGCCTAGCTCTTCGTCCTGATGACATCACTGAAGTACAGATTAATGAAACTTTCCCAAAGAGGATTCATAAGAGCCTTGATACTGACTTAAAAAAAATCTTTTTTTTTTCTTTTTTTTTCCTTTTTTTTTTAGGTTCCCGTCGGATTAGTCAGTCAGATGATGGAGCTAATTCTCGGTATGCAGGAGGAACTAACTTCAGCCTGGACTCTGCGGGCCTTCGATGAGCAGAGGAGTAGGAGGCCCCGCCACGGATAGATGCTAGACTTTCCTGCTTTCCTTTGGATTTTTTTTTTTTTGAAACTCGGCTGTATTTCTGAACTTTGGCTATGTTCCTGTACTGAACTTTATTTGTACCTGCACTCAGTTAGTAATGAAAAGATATGTATGCATGACTATATATATATAAAAAAAGATGAAACATTTCTCCCCCCCCCCTTTTTTTAAAAAAAAAGAAAATTAAAAAGGACCCATTTTTCTATGTACTAAAAAATAAAATAAATTTTTTTTTTTTTTTTTTGCCGGCGGGTTGCCCGCCCTGCTGGGCGGGCGTGACCGCCTGGGCCGGGCGGGCGTGCCCGCCCTGCCGAGCAGGCGCGTCCGCCCCTGATGGGCGTGCGTGCTCGCCCCTGCTGGGCGGGCAGGCCTGCCCTTGAGGGCGGTCATGCCCGCCTGGGCCGGGCGGGCGTGCCCGCCCTCGAGGCGGATATGCCCACCTCAGAGGGCGGGTACAGCCGCCCTCGGGCGCGTCTTTCTATATAAAAAGCTGCTTTCTCCTTTTTTTTTATTCTCTCTTTCTTCAAGCCACCAATTCCTGGTCAGTTTTTTTTTCTCTTCCTTTCGTCTTTTTTTTTTATTGTTATCACATTATTTTTTTTTAGAGAATAATAAATAATAATAATAAAAAAGAATAATTAAAAGGACATGAATCCCTTCTACAACCATAGCATGCACAGCTGGACTAGGAGTCTCTCCAAAGTTGAAAAGATCAATTTGGGGAGGTATGGTCTTTCCCCCGTTATTACTCTTAGGGGTGTAATAGTTGATTGGGATTTTTTACGGGCTTGTATTAGACTTTGGGACCCTAAAGCCCACGTTTTTCGGTTTGGGGCCATGATGGAGGAGATGTGCCCTCTCTTTGAGGAGTTTTGTGCTATCATAGGGTGTGATCCCAATGCCCCTTTGGTCAAGCATGAGGTGAAGATTGGGTATGTTAGGTCGTTTGAAACCCTGTTCCAGTTCAGCCGACCCCAAGCTAAGGCCATGATTGTTGATGACCAGAAGGCAATTCTGCTGCCCCTGATTGATGAATTTTCAGAGGCTTGCCCAGAAGACCCTAGTCGGATGAGGCTAAGAATGCGGGCCCTGGTTTTTTGTTTATTGGCCGGCTTTTTATTTAACCAGGACCCAGGCTTTGGGGACTTGCGCCTTTGCCCCATGGTTCTACAAATGGAGGATATGGGTTGTATTGGTAGCATTGTGCTGGCAGAGACTATTAGGAGCCTTGACAGGGCTACTTTAGGGTTTGATGACTGGACAGTTTTGCCCATCATTCTCCAGGTATTTCCCCTTGTCATCTTTCTTATCTTTTCTTCTCTTCTTTTTTTTTTTTACTTTATCCCCTAGTAATAGAAAGGATCCATTACTCAGGTTTGGTTGAAGGACCACCTTCAAGTGGTTGCTACTCCTACTCTCTTGCCCTATAACCCCACTCAGTATCGTATGCAGAGGATTTTGATCACCCACCCATCTACTGATTCATGGACTTCATGGCTAATTGAGTTGGGTCCAAATGAGCTACTGTGGTTCATCTCATGGTACAACATCACCCGCTTCATCCAGGTCAGCTTTCGCCATTCTCGGGTTTACCTTTTAGGCCTCACACACTGTACTTGGTACTGCGCTTCACGCGTTTTGAGGCAAATGGGGATAGACCAGACTGTTCCGATTATGGATGACTTTTCAGCTGATTCAGCCATTACTCCGGGGGTTACCCGAGCCGTCCTTAGGGCTTGGGTTAGAGATCATCATATGGTTAGGCCTTTATCTAATCCTACCAGTGTTCAGACTTCTCCTGAGTATCGAGCTTGGTTCATTACTGCTGTCTGGCCGATTGAGAGACCAAGGAGGACTGCACTGCTGAGTGTACTCGAAGGTTGGGTTCAGGTTGACGCTGATGATGAGGTTGGGACTGGTGAGGAGATTGTGTTGGCTCCTCGGACAGGCGAGGATGGACAGAGTTTGACAGCTATGGAAGACTCAGAGGATGTTGCCCCACGGAGGAGACGGGACACCTAGACTCCTATAGGCTTTTATTATCTTTCTCTTACTTTGACTTTTATTTGGCTTATGGATTTTTTTGGATGTATTTTTTTTTTGCTTTAGACTTGGATTTAGACTTCATTATTTGTTTGGACTCTTTTGCTTTCCGCCTAACTTTGGGCTGCTATTGGAATGAGATTTGACTTTTTTAGCTTAAATTGAGAAAATCATTTAGCTTTCCAAGCATTTTCCAACTTTATTTATTTCAAGCTCTAATTTTTGCCTAAGCTGCCCTTTCGGGTTTTCAACTTAGCGAGCTTACCATTTTTGTCTAAGCCGCCCTTTTTGGGTTTTCAGCTTAGCGGGCCCCGACTTTTGCCTAAGCCGCCCTTTCGGGTTTTCGACTTAGCAGGTTTTTCTTCTTTTTTTTTTTGTTTTCTTCCTTTTTTTTGGCAAAGAAGAATGAAATTATGAAATAATTTTTTTTTATTAATGTTTAGACCGTGCTCAAAGAGGGCTGCCTACATATCTCCAATATATAATTTCTTTTTTCCAAAGAGAATCAGGTCTAATGTAGTTCGTTTTACATTATGCAAATGATTACAATTTACACAAAATATCTTTTTAACTGATCTAAATTACATGGATTAGTGAATTCCAACCCATCCAAATCAGTCAAAATAACGGCTCCGCCTGACAATATCTTCTTTAACACATAGGGTCCGGCCTAATGAGGGCGAAACTTCCCACGTGGATCTATGATTGGCTGTCTAATCTCTTTCAGTACCAAACAACCTTCTTCCAGTCTCCGGTCTTTGACCTTCTTGTTAAAATGTCTTGCCATTCTTCTTTGATAGACTTGAGTTTGGTGGATTGCTCGCAATCGTTTTTCATCCATACCCAAAAGCTGCAAATGATAATTCTCAGCCCAATCTACTTCGCTGATCTGGCTTTCCCGGATAATCCTTGCCGACTGAACTTCCAGCTCAATAGGTAACACTGCTTCCATTCCATATACTAGGGAGTACGGGGTTGCCCCAGTAGGCGTTCTGATTGAAGTCCTGTATCCCCGCAAGGCATTTGGTAATTGTTCGTGCCAAGCTCTATGCTTCTGAACTGTCTTCTGCAAAATGACCTTTATAGCCTTATTTGCAGCCTCCACCACCCCATTTGTTTGTGGACGATAGGGCGAAGACTTGTGGTGCTGAATCTTCTTTTGCTTCAGTAGCTCCAAAAATTCACTCTGAAAGTGAGATCCGTTATCCGTGATGATCTCGAAGGGTGTTCCGTACCGACAAAGGATGTTGGTACGAACGAACTGAGCTACTTTCTTGGCGTTCAAGACTGAATAGGAGGCTGCCTCAATCCACTTAGTGAAATAATCAACAGCAACCAGGATGTATTGATGGCCATTGGAAGCCTTGGGATGGATCTTTCCGATCATGTCTATGCCCCAAGTTGTGAAAGGCCAGGGCGAAGCAATGGGATTCAGATTGACCGGAGGCTGCTTTTGCAGCTTGGCGAAAATTTGACACTCATGGCACTTCCGCGCGTGCCTCACGCAATCTGCATTCATGGTCGACCAGTAATAACCTAAGTTCATAATTTTTCGAGCCAGAGCTATCCCGTGCATGTGTGGCCCGGACTCCCCATTATGTACGGAATCCATGATGGTTCGAGCTTCTTCCTCATCGACGCACCTCAGGTGCAGGCCATCCCAACTTCTCTTATACAGAACTCCCCCAGTAAGGAAATATCCAGCTGCTAACTGCCTCAATGTTCGTTGATCAGTCTTTTTGGACCCCTCCGGGTAGGCTTCATTCTGAAGATAGTTCTATATATCCCAAAACCACGGCTTGTCATCGACTAGATGCATGACATGTGCCGGCTGCTTCTGTAGCCAGACTGTTAGAGGTCGAATGATTTGATCTCCCTCTACATTAACCATGGAAGCTAAAGTAGCCAGCGCATCGGCAAACTGATTTTTGGCTGGCGGCAAGTAGTGAAAGGATAATTCCTCAAACTGCTGAGCTAATTCGTCCAAGCGTCGTAGGTAAGGAACCAACCGCTCTTCCTTAATTTTCCATTTCCTTAGAGCTTGAGAGACTATCAGGTTGGAATCTCCGAAAACCCTAAGGATTTTTATTTCTCTCTCTAGGGCCGCTTCTAACCCTTTGATGCAAGCTTCATACTCGGCTTCGTTGTTGGTACAGTCGAAATCTAGTTTGACTGCGATTGGGATGTATTCTCCACAAGGAGTTTTGAATACGACACCAACCCCATTTCCATGGTAGTTTGAAGCTCCATCGAAGTACATCTCCTAGACTTCACTTTCTAAGCTTAACAAGTCTTCGTCAGGAAATTCTACTTCCGGCATCTGGTCTTCGACCGGTAATTCTGCTAATTGGTCAGCCAAGGCTCCACCTTTTACTGCCTTCCATTGTACAAACTTTAAATCATAAGCTACGAGCACTGATACCCACTTAGCCATCTTGCAGTCAAGAACCGGCCTCTCCATAAGGAATTTCAAGGGGTTCGATTCAGAAATGACATAGGTCGTGTAAGACGAGAGGTAGTGCTGCAGCTTTGTACAGGCCCACACTAGAGCCAGACACAACTTTTCTATCTTATTGTATTTTAGCTCGTATTCCAGCATCCTCTTGCTAAGGTAATACACGACATTTTCTATTCTTGTATCTTCTGCTTGTTGAGCTAGCATTGCACCCATCGCTTCTTCTGTCACTGATAGGTATAATAATAAAGGCTTTCCTAGCCTTGGTGGCTGTAAAACTGGCGGGGATAGCAGATATCGCTTAACTTGGTCGAAAGCTTTCTGGCAATCCTCATTCCATTTAACCGCTACTCCTTTCCTAAGTAATTTGAAGATCGGACCACAAGTATCGGCTAATTGATTAATGAACCAGCTGATGTACTGCAGCCTTCCCAGGAAACCCCGAACTTCTTTTTCCGTCCTTGGTGCTGGCATTTCTAAAATGGCCTTGGCTTTTGATGGGTCAATCTCTATGCCCTTCCGACTAACCATGTGCCCTAGAAATACTTCAGATGTAGCTCCAAATAGACATTTCGCCGGGTTGAGCTTTAAGTTGTACTTTCGAAAAGAACTTCTCAAGTGTTGTTGTATGTTCTTCAGCTGTTTTTGATTTGATAACCATGTCGTCCACATACACTTCGACTTCTTTGTGAATCATGTCATGGAAGATGGTTGTCGCCATTCTTTGATAGGTTGCCCCGGCATTTTTGAGCCCAAAAGGCATGACCCTGTAGCAGTAGGTTCCCCACTCGGTGATGAATGCCGTTTTCTCTTTGTCTGGCAAATGCATCATTATTTGGTTATACCCGACAGCGAGATCAGTCAAGGAGACCATCTCGTGTCCAGCCATACGGTCCACCAGCAAGTCAATATGCGACAGGGGGAAGTCATCCTTCGGACATGCTTTATTCAAATCCTGATAATCCACACACATTCTGACATTTCCATCCTTCTTAGGAACCGGCACAATGTTTGCTAACCATGTCGGGTAAGCAATGGGCTCTATAAACTTGTTCTCCAGTTGCTTGGCAACTTCCTCCTTGATTTTCAAGGACCATGCTGTCTTCAGCCTTCTAAGCTTCTGTTTCACTAGCTTAGCCTCAGGGTATACTGGAATCTTATGCACCACTATTGCTGGGTCGATTCCCGTGATGTCACTTGCCTTCCACATGAAACAATCGGCAAATTTCTTCAAACATTCACTGACCTGTTCCCTGTTCATACAATCAGATGCAATGTATGTATGTTCATTTTCTTCTTTGCCAATTATTATTTTTTCTTTTTCATTTTTTATTTCATTTATTTGATTATTTTTGCTTGGAAATGCTTGGAAAGATAGACACGCAGGGTAGTCAAGAATTTGCAAGCCTTTATTGATTATGACGGAATCGTCTTCAAAAGTTACATCGAATTTGAAATTTGGATCCTCTAGATCCGACACAGACGACTCAGAACTGGGACTGGACTCTGACTCGGTTTCAGACTCGGGGTCAGACTCGAATTTAGTATAGGACTTTGTTACAGATTTTGACTCTTGGTTTGACTCGGGAGGGGGTCTATCAGCAGTGCGATCCTCCTCGGCGTACCAGTTGGTGAGAGGTCCTCCGCTTGGCTTGATTAGGTTGAGCAAGTCTCGATTCTCGTCACTTCCAGTGATAACCGCAACCTCGTCAAAGAGACTAGGCTGCATGAAGTCTTCCGCCTCTAGTTTAGTTATGGTTTCGGGCTTGTTGCCCCAGACATCTAAAAATATCTCTAACCCAGGCAGCATTTTCTTAGCAGCCGGGCAGCGGAATGGTTCTTGGAAGCCACGATAAGGAATCGGTTCTCCCGATTTGCAGAAGTAACCATTCAGAGTCAAAAGGTAAGGCCGCATCTGTATACTGTCTTTCCCTCTCCTTCTACCTCTTTCAGCCCGGTCTTCGTCAGTAGGTCCGTAGCCTAGTCCATAGGTCCCCTCATTCACCGGACACTCCCAGGCTTGCAGTACGGGGTACGTTTTTCCGGATCTTGCCATAATCATTCCTGGCAGATAGGACATTTTCAGCATCAGAGGCACTATGCAGTTTATTTGCACCGTCCCGAAATCAAAGAGAACTCGAGAGCTCGCAGTCTTTCCCTCTATGAACTGCACGGTGTCGTATTGAAATCCAGAAAGGGGTAAATTAGCAGTTTCAGGGTTAACCTCAAAGAGAGGCTGGCCCTTTGGCCTTTTCAGCTGGCTGTAGTCATCCCCTTGAATGGTGATAACTTTGTCCTCATAGGGAAACTTGACTTTTTGATACAAGGATGAGGGTACTGCCTTAGTGTGATGTATCCAAGGTCGGCCCAGAAGCAGATTAAAGCTAGTCGGTACATCAATGACCTGGAATGGGACTTCCATCACAGCCGGCCCAACTGTTAATTTCAGCGTAGCAACCCCCAACACTTCCCTCCGGGTACTATCATAAGCTTTCACTATTTGGTCGGATGGAGTGAAATCTGTTTCCTCCAACCCCAGACAGCTGGCTACCCTTAGTGGGCAGACGTTTAGTGCTGACCCATTATCAATGAGGACCATGGGCACAGTTTTGTCTCTAGTCTGGACGGTAACATACAGGGCGTTATTATGACTGCCTCCCTCCTTGGGTAAGTCATCGTCAGAGAACCCGATATTTTGCATTTTTGATGATTGGGTAAGGGTGGATACTAGCACTTCGGGGCTAACCTCCATTGATGTCTGAAGTTGACTCAAAGCCTTGCAAAGAGCTTGGCGATGAGGAAAAGATGATGCTAGAAGTTCCCAGATTGATACCCTGGCTTGTGTCTTTTTTAGCTGTGCAAGTACCGGGTCTTCCTTTAGCTCCTCTGCCCTCTGGTAGGGTTTACTTTGGATCTTGTCCAAGACTAACGGTTCATATTGTCTCCCGCTCCTGGTTATAGCATCAAGCTCTTCGGTTAGGTCATTCAGATCCAAGACACAGATGTTATTCATTTTTAGGAACAGTTCGAAAGGATCGATCAGTTCCTGGTCAGAAATAATAGCATTTACCCCATGATTTGGTAAGGGATTAGTGCTAATATTTGGCTTACTTCTTGGAATAATAGTGCTCTCTTTGTGTTTACCCCATGTTTATGATATGTTGTGAATGCGCATAACAACACGTCATAATCTATTTAATGAATATGATTTACATCATTGGGTGCATACAGTCCTAAGGGATCGGTTCTATAGGCTATGACGCAAATAGAGAATCGGATTATAAAGGGACCCTTGAACCTTGAGATGGATATACCTAACCACATGTGAAACAAAGAGTTTCGCGTGGGTCCAACAGTATGCATGCCCATGGGCCATCCCCAAAAGGATTAGGGATGGTTTGCGGTAACAGGGAGGACGCTTTGGCTGTCCGTCGACATAATCAAAGAGACCTGCCGATCAAGTCTACTTGCTATCCAGACTCAGAAGTTTGAACAGAGAGAGAAGAAATTCGTTTGAAATTCATTTTTTATGCAATGGAGAAAAGGATTCTCAATCGTGCAAATAAATCAACAAATTTAAATGTCTTAATCAAATTTGATAATTAAGTTCAAATTTCCTCTCATCGAGTATTCTTAAAGAAAGAACACTCGATTTATGTCAAGGTACCCTGCAAAACAAAGCATAGTAAAATAATGCCCTAAAGAAGGGCAGGTTAGTTTATTCAACAATTGTAGTCCACTTTTATGCAAAAAGATTACATAAGTCATATCCCCAGCAGAGTCACCAAACTGTGAACCCCTACCCCAAATATTAGGCATATGATGAATATGACTAAAGGCAGAAATGCACGTGAATGTGTGAGTCGCCACCTTGTTTAATTATTTTAGGGTAAACTAGGAAAAAACCCTAAGTTGACTCCGATTTTAATTAACCTAATTACTAGATTAATTATCCCAATGTTAAAGCATGGTCTGCAAACCCGAGATGGATCCCGAGACTATGTCATGCTGATGAACTAACCCATGAATGAATGCTTTGCAGGGTGATTAATGTGATTTAGACCAATGAAATGTGATTTTGACTTACCGCTCGGGGTTAAATCCCAAACGTGCCTACGTACTTCCGTTTGAATGGAATATCAAAGTCGACGTAGTTCGATAGGCCTCTTTTAGAGGGCTTTGAATGGGTATGCTTTATGCATGAGTGTGTGTATGCTTTGTGCATTTTGTTTAGGCATTCTGCCTGAAAATTGATTGTTTTAGGCATTTGATGCCAAAATGTTGATTTTAATGGCTTGTAGCCAAAAAGTTTGATTTAGGCAATTGTTGCCAAAAATTGATTATTGGGCGATTGTCGCCAAAATGCTTGATCTTAAGGCTTTTAGCCAAAAAGATTGATTAATTTGAAGGCTTTTAGCCAAAAAAAGGTTGATTTGGGCAAATTGTTTGCCAAAAGATGATTATTTAGGCGATTGTTGCCAAGAATTTATTATCCGAAGGCTTTTAGCCAAAAAGGTTGATTAATTTAAGGCATTTTTTTGCTAAAGAATTGATTTAAGCGATTTGTCGCTAAAATGGTTAATCTAATTTATAGGCAATTTGTTTGCCAAAAATTGATTAATTGAATTGCAATGTAGGCAATTGATTGCCAAGAAAAAACGTGTTTAATGAAGGCTATTTAGCCACAATTATTGATTAATCGGACTTAAGCCGGATTTGTTCGAAATAAAGGCAATTCCACCATAGTTATTGATTAACTAGGCTTTTAAGCCAATATTGTCGGGTTTAGGCTTTAATATCACGATTATTTATTAACCAGGAATTTAGCCTAAATTTATTTAATTGAGGCAGTTTATCTGCCTAAAGATGTCATGAATGCATTTATGCAGTTATAGAATTATTAGGAGTAGAAGAGAAGAATGTATGATATGCTAAAATTAAATAGGCAGAGTTTTAGTTCATGTACCTGATTTAATCGGCGGCCACTTCTTAACTCCAGGTTAAGCTCCTCGTTAAGGTAATATTAATTAATTTGATTTTAAATGACCAAATAACAAAACAAGAAAAATAATAAAGTTGAATAAAAATGCAAAAAAGCAGTAAAGAATCGCAAAGAGCGTGAGGGAGAAGGAGCGTCTATCAACACAGACTGAGTGAGTAAAAACGGAGGCCCCGGGGCCGATTTTATAGGAAAAAAGAAAACCGAGGGCGGTTTTGCCCGCCCTTGAGGGCGGGCGTGCTGCCTTTTGAGGGCGGGCGTGCCCGCCCCTTGGGGGACGGGCGCGCCCACCCTCTAGGCCCGCCCCTTGAGGGCGGGCGTACCCGCCCTCCAGGGCTGTCATGCCCGCCCCCTTGAGGGTGGGCGTGCCCGCTCTTGAAGGTGGGCGTGCCCGCCCCTGAGGGCAGGCACATCGACCCGTGCTCTCTCTTTTTTTTTTTTTTTTTGTTCCGGAGGCTTTTTCGGGAGTTCCGGACCTCCAAAAAATATTCCGGGACCAGTTCTGCGATCCTCGTAATTTTTCGGACATTTCAAGTACCATATTGGCATACTTCCGGTGAACTTCCCGAATGGCCTTTGGTCCGGCCGGACTTGTTTGCAGTCCGGGAAAACTGGCTCTTTGAGCCTCAAAATTTGAGTATTCACACACATGGAGCTTCTTATCTAGCTTTTTGAATTTTTCTAAGACGAATGGCGTCGACTCAACCTTCTTGGCAGACATCTTCCTAAAAAACTCTTCATCATCTTCAATCACCACTTTCTCTTCAATTACCATTTCAAATAGAGAAACACTAGTCTCGGCCACTTTATCAATAAGAACCGGAAGCTAAAACTAGCAAATATGTTTGAACTGAAGAACACTTAATCTCAAAGCAAGAGCCTGACGGACTAGAAGAAATTAAACTAGGTAAATCAGAGGGGGTTGAAGGTTCTTCAACTCTAATCAACTAGCTGTATGTCCTCAATCAACTGACTACTTTCAGTGCTTTCTCTCTTTGTGGTGCTATCTTGACTGCACAAAATGACTGTTAGAAAACACAACATGATGCATGTAGGCATGAATGTATGCTTATGAAATGGCATACAATAATGCCATCATACAATCAAAACATCGTGAAATGCCCCTAATGCTATATTTTCCTCATGGCTTTATCACGACTGTCCAAATCCAAAATAAGAGAAAGGCTCTTGAGAACTGTTAGGAGCAAAACGCACCTATTTCATAGCCAAATACTTATAATGACCTTATTCCTTATTCTTTTCCTTACTTTTCATATCCCTCACTTGAGCAGGGGTCCTTTATACATTTGAGACCTTTTTCTCTCTCTTTTTTTTATTATTATTTTTGTTGGCATTAATAATATTTGACTCAAAATAAACTTTTTCATTACTTCTTTAAAAGTGAACTTTAACATTAACGGTTTTTTTTGAGGCCCTAACTAAATATTTACAATTTTTGAATCTTAAAGCTTGAGAGGTTTAATACGGCTTTGCATCGTCTAGTGTGAATTTCTATAAGGCAGTTGGCGATATTGCACATTAGAGTGAATCGCGCTTCTACACCTTAGAAGAGAGTCATGGCTTCGAGTTGCGCTAGCTTTATTTCAAGCAAGAGTTGATGAGCCTCTTCTAATCGGTCTTCCTTCGTTAGAGTTGGAATTAGAGGAGCTTCACTCCTAGGCATTTGGGCCTCGGCCTTACTGTCACTATTGGAAAGAGCTCTTTTAGCAAATTTTGCCTCCAACACTTCTCTTAAGTCTTTTGCCCTTTGGCGCTTTGATCATTAGGATCAAGCCATAATGGAATATAACTAGATGGTTACAAGAAAACAAGTTAAAAGATGCATGAATGAAGCACAACACATTCATAGCAATTATTTATAAACAAGGGGAAAAGGGAGTTGAAAAATGCATGATCTCCACCCTTATAACACCCACACACGATTCAAGGTATGGTCTTTTTCTAAACCCTAGGACATTTAGGTTGGGCTCACAAACCATCATGGGGTTTTAGACCGATGCCTCTCACATTTATTGGATGAATGCGACAATTATAAGTTATTATGGTAATCCTAAAGGAAGGAACTAGGGTCAATTACATGGGCTTAGGTAGGGTTTATTAAGTCTTGGGTTCCATAAACAAGAATTGGTTGTTTCCTCCCATTTGTTTTGGGTCTAAGCATAATGGTGATAACGGATTTTGCCAATTCTTTTAATATACCAAATGGTACTTTGACTTATGGGTGGTGTATATTAGTGGTGGATCCAAACAGTTGAATAGAGTGAAAGGATCACAACCTCCAATATCAACTTTAGGGTTTAGGGTAGAAAGGAGATTAAGAAGATAATAAATGCATGAATGACATTTATAAGTATGAAAAGTAAACTCAATTTGAAGTTAATAACATTATTAAAGATTGTGAATAGTTGGGCAACTTTTAGAGTCAACTTTCTTTTTTGAACCCTAAATCGAAAATAGAGAATCTGGGTTCGATCCCCAGTAGAGTCGCCAGGCTGAGGATGTCGGGTTTTTCCCAAACGATTGGAAACAATCGAATTGAACGGGCTTGATTTATTTTATTTAGTAAAATAGATTTCTTTTTATTAAATCCGTTTAATCCTTAAAAAAGCAGGTTTTCTTACTTTGATAAGAGTTTTATTTCGGAGTCGCCACTCTCATTAGGGAAAATTCTCAAATCAGCCGATTCTTTGGAATCGACTAATCCGATTTTAAACCAGAGATAGGGCCCGAGAGTTAGGTACGAAATGAGAAGGTGTCAAGCACCCATTTCACAATAATTCACAATAATTTAATAATGCAATTAACTTAAAAATTGAGATGTAAAACCTTTTATACACTTTTGGAAAACATGTCAAACATACATTCAATCTTATACATACAACATGAAATAAACCATCTAAAGAAGGGGAGGTGAGCAGAATATAGAATACAAACCAATCCCCTAAAATACAATCTACCCTCAGACCCTCCAAATTTCCCAAACCCAATCTATCTATTACAAGCAAGCTATAATGGGAATCCTGTTAAGGACCCCTTACATTTTGCAATAAAACTTAAATCACAAATCCATACCACAAACAATAAACATAAAGAATAACAAATATTCACAGAAGGATATATTAATAATAATATCACAACACAATCAATCATTTGACAAGGATGAATATGATGAATGTAAATGATATAAGATTAATAAATAATGGGTTAGCACAATGATATTGAACGTTAAACTAGATAACAAGAATTTAAAGGATAGAAATAATAAAGACCAGAAATAGTAAAGTTCTTGTAAAGTAAAAGCAATAATTACATATCTCATGAAGGATAGAACTGAGTTTCCTTTGCATAAAGTGTCAATATGATTCCTTTTTTACATATCTCCCAAATCAGTACAAGTGTTGCGGAATTTAGCGTGGTAATGGATAAATATTTAGTTTCGATAATTGATGATAAAATGAGAAGTAAAATAATAAATGGAAGAGACACAAGATTTACGTGGAAAGCCTCCAATGTAGAGGGAAAAAAAACCACAGGGCGAGAGAGGAGTAAATGCACTATGAAAAATATGGAGATACAAATGATTTTACACCCACACAAAAATACACTCAAGATAACACCTCACTACACTCAATAAATATGACAAGTGTATATATATGAAAAGGTGGTATATGAAGAGAGTGGATAGTTTAGAGAAATGCTCTTGCAGGATTTCTCTCTTGTATGAATTTCACTTGTTGGATCTTGTTATAAATTTGCTCCAAACAAGGTTGCCTTATATAGAGGTGTATCACCATGTGAACAAATTTCAAGTCTTCCTTCTATTGTTGAAGATGTGCTATCCTAGTCCAAGTTAGCTCACCAACATTGCCAACCAACATTGAATTTTCTTAGCCACCAAAAGACTAGTAGTGTGAACCAACATTGAAGCCACCAAAAGACTAGTATAAGCCATGAAAAACATGTTTCTTAGCCACCAAAAGACTAAAAGTGTGAATCTTAGAATTCTAAGGCAATTTTAACAATCTCCACCTTGACTTAAATTCTAAGATGATCTCCTTACAAAATGATGTGCATATTCCTTTCTCGCCATGCCCCAAAGGGCCTTTAGAATTGGTGAATACCGATCAAGTCCAAGCAATGCTTGAACTTGAGATTTAGAACTGGTTTCGTGAGCATATCCGTAGGATTATGAGTTGTAGCAATTTTCTTCACGATGATCTTCCCATCTGCCACAACATCCCGAATAAAATACTGCCTCACATCAATGTGCTTGGTCCTTTCATGATACATCTGATTTTTAGTTAAATGAATAGCACTTTGACTATCACAAAAAACAATAACAACATCTTGGGTTAAACCAAGATCAGTAACCAAACCTCTTAACCAGATTGCTTCTTTGACTCCTTCAGTGATTGCAATATATTCTGCCTCCGTAGTTGATAGTGCCACAATGGACTGAAGGCTAGCTTTCCAACTAATGGCAGAATTGCATAAAGTAAATACATAACCTGACAAAGACCTTCTCTTATCAAGATCATCTGCATAATCAGAGTCAACATATCCAACAACAATATTCGATGTCACGTTATTCCTATCAAAAACCAATCCAGTGTCCGCCGAACCTTTCAAGTAGCGGAATATCCATTTAACTGCTTGCCAATGTTCTTTACCTGGATTACTCATGTACCTGCTCACAACACTAACTGCCTGTGCAAGATCAGGTCTAGTGCATACCATAGCATACATAAGACTACCAACTGCACTAGAATGGGGCACATGTGACAATTGCTCTTTCTCTTCATTGGATTGAGGGCAAAAATCAGATGATAATTTAAAATGAGCTGCAAGAGGAGTACTCACAGGTTTTGAGTGACTCATATTGAATCTCTCAAGAACCTTCTCAATGTAATTTCTTTGAGATAAATACAATTTTCCAGCTGATCGGTCTCTATGAATCTCCATACCAAGAATTTTCTTTGTAGCACCAAGATCTTTCATCTCAAATTCACTGCTCAACTGATCTTTCAATTCTTTGATTAGTGACTTATCACGAGCAGCAATTAGCATGTCATCAACATATAACAATAAGTAGACAAAAGATCCATCTAAAAACTTCTTGTGATAAACACAATTATCATACTGACTACGACAATACCCATGTTCAACCATAAAGGAATCAAACCTTTTGTACCATTGTCTCGAGGACTGTTTTAGTCCATAAAGAGACTTCTTCAAGTGACAAACGTAGTCTTCTTTTCCAGGAACAACAAATCCTTCTAGTTGTTGCATATAAATCTGCTCCTCGAGCTCTCCATGTAAGAAAGCAGTCTAGACATCAAGTTGTTCTAATTCAAGATCCTACAAGGCAGCAAGGGCAAGAAGTACACGTATAGAAGTATGACGAACAACAGGAGAAAACACTTCATGAAAGTCTACACCATGTTTTTGAGTGTAGCCTTTAGCAACTAAACGTGCTTTATATCTTGCATCTTCAACTCCAGGATTGCCTTCTTTCTTCTTATAGACCCATTTACAGCCTACAACTCTTTGGCCTTTTGGCAATTTCACCAACTGCAAAGTATCATTCTTGTGCAGAGATTCAATTTCTTCTTGCATCGCAACTTGCCACTCAGAAGAATTAGGACATGAGATTGCTTCAGAGTATGTGTGAGGTTCTCCACCTTCAGCTGTATCCTCTGCAACTGCAAGAGCATAAGCAACCAAATTCCCTTCATTATATCTTTTAGGCCGTTTGATTTCTCTCTTGGGTCTATCTCTGGCAATAGAATAGTCTTAATGACGATCTGGTTCAGTGGAATCAGGAACCTCTGATGTGATTGGAGATGAGGAAATATTCTCCTTGCTAGGAGTTGGTATTTCAAACTCAAGCTCCACCTTCTCTTCGGTTTTCTTTGAAACACCTGTGTCAGAAGAAGAAGAACCGACAGTTTCTTTTCCAGGGAGAATTAACACATTTTCATTGAAAGTAATGTCCCTACTGATAATTACTTTCTTAAGTTCAGGACACCACAAGCGATACCCTTTCACACCAGATGCATAACCAACAAATATGCATTTTCGAGCTCTAAGTTCTAATTTTCCCTGATTTACATGTGCATATGCAGGACATCCAAAAATTTTCAAATTTGAATAATCAACAGGATTACCTGACCAAACTTCCTCTGGAATCTTGAAGTCGAGTGATGTGTGTAGGGAACGATTCACCAAATAACATGCGGTAGATGCAGCTTCGGCCCAAAATTCTTTAAGCAAGGCAGCATTAGAGAGCATGCAACGAACTCTCTCTATCAATGTCCTGTTCATCCGTTTTGCAACTCCAATTTGTTGAGGCGTACCGGCAACCGTGCGATGTCTCACAATTCCTTCATTTTCACAGAACGCATTGAAATCACCTCCATAAAATTCTAGACCATTATCGGTTCTGAGTCGCTTGACCTTCTTCCCTGTCTAGCTTTCCATCAAAATCTTCCATTTCTTAAAAGTGGAAAAAACTTCATCTTTGCGCTTTAAAAAATAAGCCCAGACTTTACGAGAAAAATCATCAATAATGGTCAGCATATAACGATGTCCTCCTTTTGAAGGAACACGTGAGGGTCCCCAAAGATCTGAATGAATCTAATCAAGAGTACCTTTGGTTCTATGAATTCCGGTACCGAAAGTTAATCTTTTCTGCTTACCGAGAATGCAATGTTCACAGAACTCCAACCTACCGTATTTTGACCGCACAAAAGACCTCTCTTGCTCAGGATGGTCATTCCTTTTTCACTCATATGGCCAAGTCGCATATGCCATAATTTTGTGACGTCTAAATCTGACATAGATAATGATACAGCCGCAGAACTTGCAACAATAGATCCTTGCAACACGTACAAACTCCCATATCTGTTAGCTTTTGTGAACCCCTCCCCAAATATCAATGCATATGAATGCATGTGACTAAAGGAAGAAATGCAAGTGAATGTATGAGTCGCCACCTTGTTTAATTGTTTTAGGGTAAACTAGGAAAAAAACCCTAAGTGACTCCAATTTTAATTAACCTAGTTACTAGATTAATTAGCCCAATGTCTAAGGCATGGTATGCAAACCCGAGATGGATCCCGAGACTATGTCATGCTGATAAACTAACCATGAATGAATGCTTGGATGCTTTGCAAGGATAATGAAATAATTGGACCAACGAAAGATGTTCATGTGATTTCGACTTGCCGCTCGGGGTTAAATCCCAAACGTGCCTACGTACTTCCGTTTGAATGGAAGATCAAAGTCAACGTAGTTCGATAGGCCTTCTTTGAAGGGCTTTGAATGGGTATGCTTTATGCATGAGTGTGTGTATGCTTCGTGCATTTTGTTTAGGCATTTTGCCAAAGAATTGATTGATTTGATTCGGCGTTTGTTGCCAAAAAGAGTTGATTTAAGGCTTTTAGCCAAAAAGTTTGATTTAGGCAATTTGATTGCCAAAATGATTGATTTTAGGCGATTGTCGCCAAAATGATTGATTTTAAGGCTTTTAGCCAAAAAGAGTGATTTAGGCAATTTGATTGCCAAAATGATTGATTTTAGACGATTGTCTCCAAAATGATTGATTTTAAGGCTTTTAGCCAGAATGTGTTGATTTGAAAACTTTTAGCAAAAAGTGTTGATTTAGGCAATTTATTGCCAAAAATTGATGATTTTAATGGCCTTTAGCCAAAAAGGTTTAATTTAAGCAATTGTTGCCACAATTAATGTGATTTAGGCGATTGTCGCCAAAATGATTGCTTTAAGGCAATTTATTTACCAAAAGCAATTGTTTGAAAGGACTTTTAGCCACAATTACTGATTAATTGGGTTTTTAGCCGAATTTATTTGAAATAAAGGCAATTAAACCGTAGTTATTAATTAACTAGGCCTTTTAGCCAAAATTGATTTATTGAAACAATTTATTCACCAAAAGTGATTAATTCGCAATGTAGGCAATTTATTGCCATGAAAAACGAGTTTAATGAAGGCCTTTTAGTCACAATTATTGATTAACTGGACTTAAGCCAAAAAAAAAAAATGTTCGAAATAAAGGCAATCATACCATAACTATTAATTAGCTAGGTATTTTAAGCCAAATATTGTCGGATCTAAGCTTTTGATACCACGATTATTAATTAACCGGGCATTTAGCTTGATCATGCTTTAATTGAGACAATTTAATTGTCAAAAATGATGACGTGAATGCATTTTATGCAGTTATAGATTTATTAGGAGTAGAAGAGAAGCATGCATGACGTGCTACAATTAAATAGGCAGAGTTTTGATTTACATACCTGATTTAGTCGACGACCGCTTCTTAACTCCAGATTAAGCTCCTCGTTAAGGGAATTAATTTTAATTTAATTTTAAGTGACCAAGTATCACAACAATAAAATAAAACTAAAATTAAAAAATGCAAGAAAGCAGTAAAGAATCGCAAAGAGCGTAGGGAGAAGGAGCGTCCGTCAACACAGACTGAGTGTCTCAAAACGGAGCCCCAGAGCCATATTTTATAGGAAAAAAATGCGACCCCGGGCGCCCCTGCCCGCCTTCGAGGGCGGGCGTGCCCGCCCTCGAAGGCGGGCATGCCAGCCTGGGCCGGGCGGGTGTGCCCGCCCATGCTAGGCGGGCGTGCCCGCCTGGCCTGGGCAGGCTTGCCCGCCCCCGCGGGCGGGCATGTGTGCCTTTTCCCCTCTCTTTTTTTCTTTTTTCGTTCCGGAGGCTTTTCCGGGAGTTCCGGACCTCCAAAAAATATTCCGAGACCAGTTCCGTGATCCTCGTAATTTTTCGGACATTTCAAGTACCATATTGGCACACTTCCGGTGAACTTTTTGAATGACCTCCGGTCCGACCGGACTGTTTGCAGTCCGGAAAAAATGGCTCTTTGAGCCTCAAAATTTGAGTATTCACAGCTTTCATTAAAATAAGAGCACCTTTAGAGACCTTTAAAACTCCACCTTCACCTGCATATTTACACCCAAGGGACTCCAGGGTGCCAAGAGATATAAGGTTCCGTTTCAAGTCGGGAACATGTCTAACACCGGTTAAAGTTCTAATCATGCCATCATGCATTTTAATTCTAATTGTTCCTTTTCCAACAACTTTACACTGAGCATTATTCCCCATTAAGACAATACCACAATCAACAGATTCATAAGTGGTAAACCAATCTTTATGGGGACACATGTGATAGGAACAAGCAGAATCTAGAATCCACTCCGTCTTAGATCTAGTTCCAAAATCAGTAACATACAAAACTTCTCCTTCAGACTCTTTTTGAGCAATTCTTGCTTCAGCTGAATTTTCTGAATTCTTCTGATTATTATTTTCGCCCTTTTGCTGCTTATTTTTCAACTTAAAGCATTCTGAAATTGCATGTCCCTTTTTCTTGCAATAGCGACAAAATTTCTTATTATCTCGACCTCTAGACTTTGATCTGGATTTACTTCTACTGCTACTACCATGATCCATAGTTCTCCCCCTAACAATTAACCCTTCAGCTTCATCCTTTGAATTATTCTCATAGTCATATTTTTCTTTTGACAAGAGATTTTGTTTGACATCATCAAAGGTTAGGGTCTCATTACCACCGTATAACATAATATCTTTAAAGTTATGGTAAGATCGAGGGAGTGAGCAAACTAACAAAACAGCTTTATCTTCATCATTAATTTCAACATCCAAATTTTCCAAATCAACTATGATGGAATTAAACTCATCAAGGTGAGTTTGAATGGGTGTACCTTCGACCATCTTAATGGTATAGAGGCACTCCTTGAGACGAATCTTGTTGTCAAGACTCTTCGTCATATACAATGACTCCAACTTAAGCCACAAACCTGCAGGTGTATCCTCCTTGATAACCTCTCGCAGAACTTCTTTGGATAAACAAAGTTGGATTGCTGACAAGGCTTTTTCATCCAACTCTTCCCAATCTTCATCCGACATGGTGTTCGGCTTTTTCGCCTTTCCTGCAAGGGCCTTTTTCAACCGATGCTGGGTGAGAACGGCCATCATCTGAACTCGCCAAATGCCAAAACTGATTTTTCCATCAAACTTCTCAACATCAAATTTCATGACAGAAGCCATGTTGTGAAATCCAAATAAATATTACAACGCTCTGATACCAGTTTGTTGTGGAATTTAGCGTGGTAATGGATAAATATTTAGTTTCGATAACTGATGATAAAATGAGAAGTAAAATAATAAATGGAAGAGACACAAGATTTACATGGAAACCCTCCAATGTAGAGGGAAAAAAAACCACGGGGCGAGAGAGGAGTAAATGCACTATGAAAAATATGGAGATACAAATGATTTTACACCCACACAAAAATACACTCAAGATAACACCTTACTACACTCAATAAATATGACAAGAGTGTGTATATATATGAAAAGGTGGTATATGAAGAGAGTGGATAGTTTAGAGAAATGCTCTTGGAGGATTTCTCTCTTGTATGAATTTCACTTGTTGGATCTTATTATAAATTTGCTCCAAGCAAGGTTGCCTTATATAGAGGTGTATCACCATGTGAACAAATTTGCAGTCTTCCTTCTATTGTTGAAGATGTGCCATCCTAGTCAAGTTAGCTCACCAACATTGCCAACCAACATTGAATTTTCTTAGCCACCAAAAGACTAGTAGTGTGAACCAACATTGAAGCCACCAAAAAACTAGTAGTGTGAACCAACATTGAAGCCACCAAAAGACTAGTATAAGCCATGAAAAACATGTTTCTTAGCCACCAAAAGACTAGAAGTGTGAATCTTAGAATTCTAAGGCAATTTTAACAACAAGTTATATAAAAAGCAAATCAAAAAGCCCTATCATCTAGCCAACTATCTAGAGTGTCAACTATGTAGAGTATCAAATACTTAGTGTTAATTGTACCCTCTATAAATCATGGGTCAGTAATCTATCTCAAAGCCCTCACAAAAATACGGGTTGAGTCAAAAATTGAAAACCAAAAACCTAACTTATAATAAGGCTGTTATGCACCAAAGGTCTAGGCAGTCTGTTTACACCGCTTTGGATATATGCCCTCGAGTCGTCAAAGTCCTCTTAGGTCAGGCTATTTAGTAGAGTCTAGGACTATCTCTGTAGTTGCCTGGAGTCTAGCCTCAATCTCATGAGCCAAGGTCGCTCTATGCTCTCTCTCCTGGTCACCATGCTCAGCTATCCACCAAGCCTCATGAGCAGCAGTCCTACCTTTAAATATCCAAGTGTCAACCGCATGAGCTCCCCTGAACCAACTGACCAGAACAGCCACAATAACCTGAGGTGAAATCATTGTATCCTCAAAAATTGCTCCAATTGGCAATAAACCTTGAGTATGCCCCACCTGCCTCATTAGTCTGGAGTCGGGATAGAAGGTGATGTGGTCCATGCCCAACAGATAGGCCATCTGAAGCCCTACCAACCGAACCAAGAGTCTTTTGATATTATACCAGTCACACCTCCATAAAATCTGGTTCGGCCTCAGCTCTAGTAGCCACTGTAACTACTCATCCTCAGAACCTAGCCTCACCACGAGTCGCCTAGATTTATACTGTGATGGCTCGTACAAGCGGCGTGATGGTGGCTCAACCACGCTTGAATGATCCCTCAACCAATCCTGCAAGATCGGACATTATACCAAAATACATAAGTAAAATAGGCATTTTCGTGTAAAAGTCTTAGAAACCAAACAGATTCAGCTGTACCACAGCCTAAACACTCAAGCCTTTTCTAAAAAGCATACAAGATCAAACTTTGCCCCTTAAACCCTAAACAGGCATTCAAATGCAATCACTCAGAAACAACCAGTATTCAAAATCTAACCCTTTTCAAAAAGCACTATTAACGGAATTGAGAAAATACAAATCAAGCTAGTTCGAGAATGCTTACCTCAAGCAAGATCAGGCTAGTAGACCATAACCCATCAACCCTATATGCTCGGTTGAGGCTCAAGATGGTCTCAGCCAAAGCTATGGTGACTTTCTGTGCCCCTTGCTCCATCTGCAAAACCAGGGCTGCAACACTAAGGTCACCCTAATCTACTGGACTGGTGAATACATAAGTGCTCACCAAATAGAAAACCAAAGCCTTGGTCCTAAATCTCTAAAACTCTATGTCTACAAAATCAAGCAGATCTAGATACCGCTCAATGAGCATCGCCAAATTGGCCTGGTCATCCCTAACTAGCCCCCTAGCCTCTTCTATTGACAAGCCTAACATCCTCATAAAGGTCCTAAAAACCCAAACCTGGTCAGTGAAACCACCGGAGCCCTCTCTGAGTCACTACCCAAAAGTGCCGTAAACTCCTCATATGTCGAAAACATATTCTCGTAATGTGTGCCAAACCAAAACACAAGCCTGTGCATCTTATAATGTAGAGACACATCGATAAAAGCTTGGTCAACCAGTAAGCCCCTCAAAGATACAAAGGCAGCCATACCATACCGGCTCAAATTTATTCTCTCGAGCTTTTCCAACTTCTTGGTCCACATTTGCATGTTGTGACTGAAGAATGGCTCCATCTTTTGGGTAAGTGTGTGAATTTTTGAAAAAATCCAGCCCCGGGGCTTCGAATGACACCATTTTCTGGCAATAAATGAGGTATATATAGAACTCCAACCACCAAACTGCTCATGTCGCCAGTACCAAGCAGCTCAGCACCGATACTGGTGATAAGGCTAGCCAATGGCACTTCCATGGTACCAGTGGAGCCATCCCTAGTACCAACAGAAGTAGGCCCGGCACCGGCCAGCCCTCTTTTCAAAGAACTTGATTTTCTTGTAAAAACCTGACTTTCTCAGGAAAGTTTGATAAATTTCTTCAAAATAACGCTGAAAATTAGTTTTCAGACAAAATTAACCACTTTATGGAAGTTGAGATTTTCAGACCACAGATTTAGCAAAGTTTTCATCAAAAACATCTTTGGCAAATAGGGCCTAAAACTTTCAAAAGTACTTATTTAAAAGTCGAGCTATAATTCAAAATTGGCCATCATGCATTATGCATATTATTTTTTCCACTAAGCATTACTTTCAGGTCAATGATCGGAGTAATGAGATAGGCAGTAAGTGCAAACATATTTGAATAGGTAGTCAGTGCAAGCCATGGTCACAAATCAAACAATCAATGCAAGTTCATTAAGTCAAGCAATCAATGCATGTTCTTAAATCAAGCAATTAATGTAAGCAACAGTTACAACAGGCATTCAGTGCAAACTACAGTTAAATTAGGCAGTTGATGCAAAATCCATGAAATAAGTAATCAGTGCAGTCAGTGCAAAATAGGTAATCGGTGTAACCACAATTGAAACAGGCAAATCAGTGCATAAGTCGAATTTTCAGAAGCAATCAATGCAAAATAATGGAGAACAAACAAAATAGTCATGCTAAAATAAGCAAGAAATTCGATAATTAAAAGTAGCCAAGTTTTACAAAAGAAGATGCCATAACTAAGCAGCATCATCCCGAAAAGGTGCTACAAAGTCAGCACAATGACTACTCAAGCCTAAAATTAAAGGTCTGTTCTAAAAAAAGAAAATAAAAGCATCAGGGCAACAGGCTGAAGATATCATCGACATCTTAGCTCCTCTTGCAACGACCGGACCTAACTCTTTAGGAAGCTCTCGAGTTAGGGCCTCAGAATAGCACTCCTTGCAGTTGACTAACTAGAGTGGTCACCTTTTGGTACCAACCCAGAGGAGACTGCACATTTCACATAAGGAATCAAATTTGTAAATTGCCCAAGAAATAAAAATTAGACAAGTAAAGGGGAAAAGGAAAATACAGGCACACCCTCGGGATACTCAAGCCAATATTCCGAAATGTCCTCTAGGAGAGGGTTGGTTACCGTGCCATGTGGGGCGATGTATTTGACACGACATGTGCCCTCAGATAGCAACAGGTCTGGTACCAAACAAGCACTGGTTCTGATCAAGCGCCGACACCCACAGCCGAGGGGGAACGTGATCACGACCATCTCACCTAGATGGTGGTATGTATGAGAAGTATCACCATTTTGCTCTGACTCGTTAAGTGGACAATAAGAGGTCACGGGTCACTGAGGATTCATCTTGGTAGTGTTTTAGTAAGAAAACAACTTTTCATAGCAGGAGTAAGAGAGTCAAAAGGTATGGAGCAAATAAGGGTTCACCACCCCCTATTTATAGGAAAATAGGGGAGGGCAAGCTCACCCTTACTTGGAAGATTAGACTTTTCAGGGCTCATCCGGACTTCGAATCCTGCACGGTTTCAATCTATGCAACCCTGATGTTGGCCAGGAGGGTCTCTAACCCTATATATTCAGCACTCCCCCCCCCCTCATTTTCAGGCACCTCTTATTGCTTGATCAAATCCTTCTCAAGCATCAACGACTCTCATTCTCACTTTGCAAATGCTTCTAAGGCGATATAGTCCAACTTTGCTCTATCTCCTCAATTGAGCTAAAGCCCAACTTGGTTCTCAAAAGTCAATCTTTTCGACTTTCAATCACACTTTGGTCTTCTTTAGACCAAAGCTAGGTAATATATATATTATAAGACTAAATCGGGTCCTCGTGCCTGCCTTTACTTTATTGGAGAAAGGACTCGACCTTTTTGGTCGTTTAACATCATAGAGTTATAGAACCGCATGCTTGTGCCACCTGACCTTCAAACCCCTCAACTTAGCGTATAATCACTAAACTTAGACTTTGTCAATTAAGCCCAGTATATCTGGCATATAACATGCATTAAGCCTAGTCCGTTCGGCAAAGCCACAAAACCAATTTTCAAATCAAAGCCCGATTCATCCGGCACCCTAAGCCCGATTCGTCCGGCTCCTCATAAGCTCACTCTAAGAGTTGCATCCCAAAATCCTACCATCATAATCGATGGTAGAACTGCATGTGCCCAGATCCTTATACAAACGAGGTATGAAGGCACATCTAGGATTTCAACCTAGGTAGTAGCCTCCGGCTGAACAGACCAGTTGGGATCTAGGGGAATGTGTCGCACAATTCAGAATCCTCGATAAATGAGGCTAAATCGGGCTACCCTTCGAATTACACCTTTTATAATTATTTGTGCTTTTAATGCTCTATATTTCTGATATTACCATGCATGCTTATGCATCGATAAACTGACATTCATGTAAATTCTATTTTGATTACTTGAATAATTCCCAAACCATGAGATTCATATGAAAAGAGGTCGAAAAGCTAGTCCACAAACCCAATGATTCGAGGCTAGTGCTTTTATCCTAAAGGTGTGAACCCCTACCCAAAATATCATGGCATATGATGCATGTGACTATGGGCAGAAATGCACGTGAATGTATGAGTCGCCACCTTGTTTAATTATTTTAGGGTAAACTAGGAAAAAACCCTAAGTGACTCCGATTTTAATTAACCTAATTACTAGATTAATTATCCCAATGTTAAAAGCATGGTCTGCAAACCCTAGGTGGATCCCGAAACTATGTCATGTTGATGAACTAACCTAATGAATGAATGTTTTGCAAGGTAATTGGACCAATGAAAATGTTCATGTGATTTCGACTTGCCGCTCGGGGTTAAATCCCTAACGTGCCTACGTACTTCCGTTTGAATGGAAGATCAAAGTCAACGTAGTTCGATAGGCCTTCTTTGAAGGGCTTTGAATGGGTATGTTTAATGCATGAGTGTGTGTATGCTTCGTGCATTTTGTTTAGGCATTTTGCCTGAAAATTGATTGATTCAGGCATTTGATGCCAAAAATGTTGATTTTAATGGCTTGTAGCCAAAAAGTTTGATTTAGGCAATTGTTGCCACAAAAGGTTGATTTTAAGGCTTTTAGCCAAAAAAGAGTGATTTAGGCAATTTGATTGCCAAAATGATTGATTTTAGGCGATTGTCGCCAAAATGATTGATTTTAAGGCTTTTAGCCAAAAGATTGATTAATTTTAAATGCATTTTGCCAAAGCTTTTGATTTAAGCGATTTGTCGCTAAAAAGTGGTTAATCTAATTTATTGGCAATTGGTTTGCCAAAAATTGATTAACTGAATTGCAATGTAGCCAATTGATTGCCAAGAAAAAATGTGTGTAATGAAGGCTATTTGGCCACAATTATTAATTAATTGGACTTAAGCCGAATTTGTTCGAAATAAAGGCAATTTCACCATAGTTATTGGTTAACTAGGCTTTTTAGCCAATATTGTCGGATTTAAGCTCATCACCACGATTATTGATTAACCGGGCATTTAGCTTAATCATATTTTAATCGAGGCAATTTACTTGCCTATGTGATGATATGAATGCAGTTGTAGAATTATTAGTAGTAGAAGAGAAGCATGCATGAAGTTCTAAAATTAAATAGGTAGAGTTTAGTTCATGTACCTGATTTAATCGTCGACCGCTTCTTAACTCCAGGTTAAGCTCCTCGTTAAGGGAATTAATTTTAATTTAATTTTAAGTGACCAAGTACCACAACAATAAAATAAAACTAAAATCAAACGATGCAAGAAAGCAGTAAAGAATCGCAAAGAGCGTAGGGAGAAGGAGCGTCCGTCAACACAGACTGAGTGCCCAAAACCGAAAGCCCGGGGCCACTATTTATAATAAAAAAAAGGACTGTTTCGGCGGCGGGGCCGCCGGAGGCCGGCGGCTGGGCCGCCTGCGATTGGCGACTCGGGCCGCCGGTGTCAGGCGGTTGGGCCGCCGGGGCTCGGCGGCTCCGGCCGCCGGTGCCCGGCGGCTCGGCCGCCGGAAGCCAGCGGCTGGACCGCCGTGCCTGGGGGGTTTTGCTACTTTAACACTCCAGGAGCTTTTTTGGGAGTTCCGGGCCTCCAAAAAATATTCCGGGACCAGTTCCGTGATCCTCGTAATTTTTCAGACATTTCAAGTACCATATTGGCATATTTCCAGTGAACTTTCCGAGTGGCCTCCGATCCGGCCGGACTATTTGCAGTCCAGGAAAACTGGCTCTTTGAGCCTCAAAATTTGGGTATTCACAGTTGCCCCCCGCCGGCAGCCATAAAAAAGATTTTATGGGAGTCGGTAGTTGTCTGAAACACAAATTTTGAAAACGGAAATCGGACCCGTCCGGGAGACCCGCCTTTTGGCTATTTGCTTATAAATAGCCTAAGATTACTCATTTTACTCATTCTAAACTTTTACATACCAAAACTCTCTCAAATCCTCTCAACTCTCAAAGCTACAAGGCCACCTTCTTCTATGGCTCTTCCAAGCTATTGCAGTGATGAGGACTTCCTCGAGTCCCAAGGGATTACCCTCGACGAGGTCGACCTCATGGCAGACGCAGATACTCACGCCTCCAGGTCCGGTATCTACGCCCAGGTAAGTCCTCTTTCACTCTTATGCGTGCAAATTATATTATTTGGGCCTCAGGCCAAAATTGTGATTTCTGGGCCTTAGGCCAAAATTGTGAACTTTTGAAAACATTTCCTGTGCTTAATTATTATGCATGCTAGGACAGAACTAAGATGTTTCCCCTTAGTAAGGAACCGAGAGGTAACTCTTAGGTTGATTTTACCTTTTAGGATTGCCGCATCAAATTGGATGTGGGTGAGAGTTCTGTGGCTGGGATTCCACTCGAGCTATTCGATCCCAACTGTCCGATTGGTGCGATGATCCGACCATCTTACTTGGGCTATCTGAGGCACTTTGACATGGCACGGAGTAACTACAAGGAGTTATTGTGTGCCTTAGCTGAAAGGTGGCGGGATACCACTAATACTTTCCATTTCTCTTGGGGCGAGCTGACAATGACACCTGCAGATGTTTCCCACACGTAAAGGATTCGTGGGGGTGATGCTAGCCACTTCATGGACTTTGCTAGCTTGGCTAGGTTTCTTGTACTTTGAGGTCCCTGAGTCTTCTTTCAGTTGCCCCATTTGGATCAGATCTTCTACCTTTGTAGCAGTGGCAATGAGCGACTGGAATGTTGGTAGATACTGGGTTTGTAGTCGGTGTTGGTAAACAGGCTGCAGGTTCTTAATGATTATGTCTACCTGTTCTTGTTCAGAGGGTCGATTAATCATTTGGGTGGCCTTAGCTCTCCACCTCGTAAGGAACGAGGAAAAGGGCTCATTATTTTTCTGCTTGGTGGTTTCTAGTTCTCTTCGAGTGACATCCACCTCCATGTTATAGCGGTATTGGGAATTAAATGCATTGCGGATGTCTTCCCAGGTTTTCATTTTGGATCGGTCTAAGCTGACAAACCACCTCAAAGCAGCACCGGTGAGAGATTGTTGGAACAATTGAGCAAGGAGCTCGCTGCTCAGTCCAAATGGGTTAAGGGCACCCACATACATCTTCAAGTGAGTTTTAGGACAAGTGGTTCCATCGAATTTGTCCATGATGGGCATTTTTTTTTTTTCGCCGCCGGCTAGGGCGGTTGGGCCGCCGAACCGAGCCGCCGGCTCCGGCGGCCGGGCCGCCGGACTCTGGCGACTGGGCCGCCGAGCTGGGCCGCCGGCTCCGGAGGCTGGGCCGCCGAGCCGGGCCGCCTGCGGGCGCGCCCTTCCTCTATTTAAAGCGTTTTTTCTCTCTTTTTTTTTCATTCACTCCTATTTTTCAAGCCATCCAGAATCTGGTTAGTCTTTTTTTCTTCCTCTTCCTTTCTTCTTTTTTTTCTTTTATTATTATATTTTTTTTTATTATTACAGTATTTTTATTTTATTTTATTTTTCCTTTTTTTTTTAGAGCACAATAAATAATAACAAGAAAAAAAAAAAGAATAACTAAAAGGACAATGAATCCCTTCTTCAACCATAACATGCACAGCTAAGTTTTCAAATGCCTGGATAGCAAGTCGGGAACGAATCCCGTAAAGACATCCAGTTGGGAATGAATCCCGTAAAGACAGCAAGCCAGGAAGAAATCCCGCGAAGAAATCAAGTCAGAAATGAATTCTACATCAACATCAAGTCGGGAAGGAATCCCGCAAAGACATCCAGTCGGGAATGAATCCCGCAAAGACATCAAGCCGGGAAGAAATCCCGCGAAGAAATCAAGTCAGAAATGAATTCTGTATTAATATCAAGTCGGGAAGGAATCCCGAAGAAATCAAATCGGAAATGAATTCCACAATCAGCATTAAGGCGAAATTGAATTTTGCCCCAACAGCAAGTCGGAAATAAATTTCGCACCAAAACGGAAAGGAATTCCGCGCTAACATCAAGTCGGAGATGAATTCCGCACCAGCCGAGCATGAAGTTCGCATCCCGGAAGGAACTACGAAAGACCTGATTCTCCCCATCCCCCGAAGAGTTCTTGGAGATACGTAGGCAGCCACAAAGGCACGGTCACAAACATAAGTTTGCATCATAAATAGCATTTTCTCTTTGCCAATATAAAAAATAAAATAAAAAAATAAAAAAAAAAAGAGAAGAAAAGAAAAATAAAAGCTAGAGTTGAAAACCCGAAAGGGCGGCTTCAGGCAAGAATTGAGCCCATTAGGCTGAAAACCCGAAAGGGCGGTCTAGGCAAAAGTTAGGGCAAAGAGCCTGCTAGAGTCGAAAACCCGAAAGGGCGGCTACTAGGCAAAAGTTAAGGCAAAAAAAAAAAAAGAAAAAAAAAGAAAAAAGTGCTTTCATGAATTCTTTTAGAAAGTCCATTTTTGTAGGATAAACAGCAAAGTATGTCCTTAAAAGATAAATGTGATTTAGACCAATGAAATGTGATTTTGACTTGCCGCTCGGGGTTAAATCCTAAACGTGCCTACGTACTTCCGTTTGAATGGAAGATCAAAGTCGACGTAGTTCGATAGGCCTTCTTTGAAGGGCTTTGAATGGGTATGCTTAATGCATGAGTGTGTGTATGCTTCGTGCATTTTGTTTAGGCATTTTGCCTGAAAATTGATTGATTTGATTTTAGGCATTTGATGCCAAAAATGTGGATTAAGGCCTTTGGCCAAAAGGTTTTGTGATTTATGCAATCTGATTGCCAAAAGGTTGGTTATTTAAAGGCTTTTTAGCCAAAATGTGTTGTTTTGAAGACTTTTAACCTAAAAGATTAATTCTAGGCAATTATTGCCAAAAAGTTGATTATTTAGGCGATTGTCGCCAAAATGCTTGATTTAAGACTTTTAGCCAAGAAAAAAAATGGGTTGATTTAGGCGAATTGTTGCCAAAATTGGTTATTCTCACTTATAGGCGATTTGTTTGCCTAAAGTAATTAAATGAACCGCAATGTAGGCAATTTTAATGCCAAAAGAACGTGATTAATTAAGGGCTTTTAGTCGCAATTATTGATCAATTGGACTTAAGCCGAAAAATTGTTCGAAATAGAGGCAATCATACCATAGCCATTGACAGACTAGATATTTTAAGCAAATATTATCGGATTTAAGCTTTAATACCACGATTATTAATTAACCGGGCATTTAGCTTAATCATATTGTAATCGAGGTAATTTACTTGCCTATGTGATGATATGAATGCAGTTGTAGAATTATTAGGAGTAGAAGAGAAGCATGCATGAAGTTCTAAAATTAAATAGGCAGAGTTTAGTTCATGTACCTGATTTAATCGTCGACCGCTTCTTAACTCCAGGTTAAGCTCCTCGTTAAGGGAATTAATTTTAATTTAATTTTAAGTGACCAAGTATCACAACAATAAAATAAAACTAAAATCAAACAATGCAAGAAAGCAGTAAAGAATCGCAAAGAGCGTAGGGAGAAGGAGCGTCCGTCAACATAGACTGAGTGTCCAAAACAGAAGGCCTGGGGCCACTATTTATAATAATAAAAAAAAACTATTTCGGTGGCTGGGCAGCCTATGATCGGCGGCTCGGGCCGCCGGGACTCAGCGGCTGGGCCGCCTGTTACCGGCGGCTCTGGCCGCCGAACTCAGGCTGCCGGGCCGCCGGTGGCTCAACGGCTTGGCCGCCGATAGCCGGCGGTTGGGCCGCCGGGGCTCGGCGGCTCGGGCCGCTGGCGTCCGGTGGCTGGGTCGCTGGTTGCCGGCGGCTGGACCGCCGGGGCTAGGCGGTTCGGACCGCCGGTGGCCGGTGGCTGGGCCGCCGGTGCTCGGCGGTTCGGGCCGCCGGAAGCCAGCGGCTAGACCGCCGTGCCTGGTGGTTTTGCTACTTTAACACTCCAGGAGCTTTTCCGGGAGTTCTAGACCTCCAAAAAATATTTCGGGACCAGTTCTGTGATCCCCATAATTTTCCGGACATTTCAAGTACCATATTGGCATATTTCCGGTGAACTTTCCGAATGGCTTCCGGTACGGCCGGACTGTTTGTAGTCCGGGAAAACTGGCTCTTTGAGTCTCAAAATTTGGGTATTCATAGTTGCCCCCCACCGGCGACCATAAGAAAATGATTTATGGGAGTCGGTGGTTTGTTCGAAACACAAATTTTGGAGGCGAAAATTTGACGCGTCCAGAAGTGCCTTTTGGCTATTTGCTTATAAATAGCTTAAGAATCACTCATTTTACTCATTCTAAACTTCCCACATACCAAAACTCTCTCAAATCCTCTCAACTCTCAAAGCTACAAGGCCACCTTCTTCCATGGCTCTTCCAAGCTATAGCAGCGATGAGGACTTCCTCGAGTCCCTAGGGATTACCCTCGACGAGGTCGACCTCATGGCAGACGCAGATACTCACGCCTCCAGGACCGAAATCTACGCCCAGGTGAGTTCCCTTTCATTCTTATGCGTACAAATTATCTATTATTTGGGCCTTAGGCCACAATTGTGGTTTCTGGGCCTTAGGCCAGAATTGAGAACATTGCCTGTGCTTAAATATTATGCATGCTAGGATAGAACTAAGATGTTTCCCCTTAGTAAGGAACCGAGAGGTAACTCTTAGGTTGATTTCACTTTTTTAGGATTGCCGCATCAAATTGGATGTGGGTGAGAGTTCTGTGGCTGGGATTCCACTCGAACTATTCGATCCCAACTGTCCGGTTGGCGCGATCATCCGACCATCTTACTTGGGCTATCTGAGACACTTCGACATGGCACGGAGTAACTACAAAGAGTTATTGTGTGCCTTGGCCGAAAGGTGGTGGGATACCACTAATACTTTCCATTTCTCTTGGGGCGAGCTGACAATGACCCCTGCAGACTTTTCTGTGATATCCGGGATCCCTTTCGGGACTCGGCCGATCGAGCTATATGATGATTGGAGGATTGATATCTCCTCTGACCGAATGGTGGAGCTGATTGGGATAGACTTGCCTCGGCTGGTCGAACCAGGTTATGCTACCCCTGCTTTGAGCGTTTCCAGACGCTGGTTATCTCTCCAGGCCCCTAGCATCTATGCCAGCTACGAACGGGGAGAGTTGACGGCTACCCAGGTGGCCAGGTTCACTTTGTTGTTGTTGTTTGCTTCGACCTTTTGGTCTAACAGGAAGGAGAAGTTTAATCCTTCTATCTTGAGGAGCTTGGAAAATTTGGCTCTTTTAAAGGAGTATGACTAGGCCGGTGTTATCCTGAGTCGCATGTATGATGATATGTGTGACCTGAGCCGAGGCCATGGCAATCTTAGCGGGACTTTCTATTTCTGGGAGGTAATGTAAAGAACATTCTCCATTTCTGTATTTTTTCTATTTAGCTTGCTTCTCCTATCTCACTGATTCTTCTTCTCTCTTCTTCTTTTTTTTTTAGACTTGGGCATTCGAGTACTTTCCTTACACTCGCCCAGAGTTACTTCAGACTAACCCTAGACCAGAGCTGGCGCCCTCGGCTTGGAGATGGTACAAATCGAACCTTCATCCCGTCCGGCGCAATAAGTCGCTGAAGGAGCTGAGAGCCTTTTTCGATACTTGCGCTCCGGGGCAGGTACATGCTTAGTATTTTTGGATATGTTAAAAAAAAAAGATTTATTAACATATTTACTCCTTTTATAGGCCGATGTGGGGTTGATGCCTGCCCGTTTACAAAGCTGGATTCAGGCTGATCCCGCCTTTCAACAGTCAGATGCCCTGTCTCAGCGGAGAGTGGTCTTGTCACACCCCATCATACGGCGATATTATTTGGGTGAGAGAGTGGATGTTCAGCTAAGAGGCTGTCGCTCTGTCCCTTCCCCCCCCCCTGAGGATATGCGGGCGGGCAAACAAATGAAGCTCACTGCTGCTCATACTGAAGGTATTTCTCACTTGGAGTTCATCATGGAAGGGGATTATGATGAGTTCTGTGCAATTTCTCTGATGCCGCCTATTGGATCTCGGCTGGATAATATCCCGAGGTCGGCTCCTTCTCAGCCACTCGGTACCCGTTCCTCCCGGGCTTCGGGTCCCTCGACTAGGACTCCAAGGAGGAGGCCTATGGCAGACCCGACTTCTTCCACCCCGATTGAGAGGAGGCCGTCGCAGGCCGGGCCTAGCCGGGCGGCGGGTCCCTCCAGGGCTCCCCGGGCTATTTTGGAGGCTACCGGGCCACTTCATCCAGACTTGGCCAGCCTACGTCTTCCATATAGCATTTCCTACTTCGTCCCTAACAGTCCTCCAGTTTTTCGAGAGGTATCCCTGGAAGGTGTGGATTATACAGTTCTTCCTTCCGAGGACATCACCGAGGTAAATCCTGCCACATTTCTCAAAAGAAAATGATTCCTAGGAGATATTAACTTGTATATATTTTTTTGTATGATTTTTCAGGTTCCTGTCGGGCTAGTCAACCAGATGATGGAGCTGTTTCTCGGGATGCAGCAGGAATTAGCTGCGGCCTGGACCCAGATAGCCTTCGAAGATCAGAGGGGGAGGAGGCCCCGTCGTTGATAGATTTTCTTGCTTTCCTTCGTTTTCCTTTTGCTGTATTTTGTGCACCGACTCTTGGCTGTATTTGCTGTGCTGAACTTTGAACTTTGTTTGTACCTGCACTTGATTAGTACAAGAAAAAAAATATGTGTGCATGGAAAAAATTTACTTAATCAAAAAAAAAAAAATTTCTCTTTCTCTCCCTATATATATATATACTTTAATATATATATATATATATATATATATATATACCCCCCCTTTAATATATATACTTCTTTTTTTTTTTTTTTTTTTCGCCGGCTCGGGAGCCGGCGGCCGGTTCGGCGGCCTGGCCGCCGGACTCGGGCGGCCGGGCCGCCTGCGGGCGCGCCCTTCCTCTATTTAAAGCGTTTTTCTCTCTTTTTTTTTTCACTCCTATTTTTCAAGCCATCCAGAATCTGGTTAGTCTTTTTTCTTCCTCTTCTTTTCTTTTTTTCTTTTATTTTTTTTATTATTATAGTATTTTTATTTTATTTTATTTTTCCCTTTTTTTTTTTAGAACACAATAAATAATAACAAGAAATAAAAAAAGAATAACTAAAAGGACAATGAATCCTTTCTACAACCATAGCATGCACAGTTGGACTAGGAGTCTCTCCAAAATTGAAAAGATCAACTTGGGGAGGTATGGTCTCTCCCCTGTTATTACTCTTAGGGGTGTAGTAGTTGACTGGATTTTCTTAAGGGCCTGTATTAGACTTTGGGATCCTGAGGCCCATGTTTTCCGGTTTGGGGCGATGATGGAGGAAATGTGCCCTCTTTTTGAGGAGTTTTGTGCAATTATAGGGTGTGACCCCAATGCCCCTTTGGTCAAGCATGAGGTAAAAATTGGGTATGTTAGGTCATTTGAGACCCTGTTTCAGCTCAACCGACCCCAGGCTAGGGCTATGATTGTTGATGACCAGAAAGCAATTCTACTGCCTCTGATTGACGAATTCTCAGAGGCTTGCCCAGATGACCCAAACCGGATGAGGCTGAGGATGCGGGCCTTGGTTTTCTGTTTATTGGCTGGCTTTATATTTAACCGGGACCCAGGCTTTGGGGATTTGCGTCTATGCCCCATGGTTCTACAAATGGAGGATATAGGTTGTATTGGCGGCATTGTGCTGGCAGAAACCATCAGGAGCCTTGACAGGGCTGCTTTGGGGTTTGATGACTGGACAGTTTCTCCCATTATTCTCCAGGTATTTCTCCTTATTATTTTTTCTCATTTTTCCTTTCTTTTTTTTTTTTAACCATTCCCTCGTAATATAAAGGATCCATTACTCAGGTTTGGTTGAAGGATCACCTACAAGTGGTTGCTGCTCCTACTTCCCTTCCTTATAACCCATCTCAGTATCGCATGCGGAGGATCTTAATCTCGCATCCTACTACTGATGCATGGGCTTCATGGTTGATCGAGTTGGGCCCAAACGAGATATTGTGGTTCATCTCCTGGTACAACATCAACCGTTTTATCCAGGTTAGCCTTCATCACACCCGAGTTTACCTTCTGGGCCTTACACATTGTACCTGGTACTGTGCTTCGCGCGTCTTGAGACAGATGGGGGTAGATCAGACTGTTCCGATTACGGATGACTTTCCTGCTGATTCGGCCATCACCCCGGGTGTTACCCGAGCCGTCCTTAGGGCTTGGGTTAGAGATCACCATATGGTTAGGCCCTTGCCTAATCCTGCCAGTATTCAGACTTCTCCTGAGTATCGAGCCTGGTTCATTGCCACTGTCTGGCCAATTGAGAGACCAAGAAGGACCGCACTGCTGAGTGCACTCGAGGGTTGGGTTCAGGCTGATGAGATTGGGACTGGTGAGGAGATTGTGCTGGCTCCTAAGACAGGTGAGGTGGATCATAGTTTAACAGCTAAGGGTGACTCAGAGGATGTTGCTCCACGGAGGAGACGGGACATCTATACATACTTAATCCTTGCTAGGGTACCCTGCAAAACAAAGCATAGTAAAATAATACCCTAAAGAAGGGCGGATTAGTTTACACAACAATTGTAGTCCACTTTATGCAAAATGATTATATAATTCCCCAGTGAAGTCCGAGCCCCGGCGGCCCGGCCGCCGAAATAGTCCTTTTTTTATTATAAATAGTGGCCCCGGGCTTTCGGTTTTGGGCACTCAGTCTGTGTTGACGGACGCTCCTTCTCCCTACGCTCTTTGCGATTCTTTACTGCTTTCTTGCATTGTTTGATTTTAGTTTTATTTTATTGTTGTGATACTTGGTCACTTAAAATTAAATTAAAATTAATTCCCTTAACGAGGAGCTTAACCTGGAGTTAAGAAGCGGTCGACGATTAAATCAGGTACATGAACTAAACTCTGCCTATTTAATTTTAGAACTTCATGCATGCTTCTCTTCTACTCCTAATAATTCTACAACTGCATTCATATCATCACATAGGCAAGTAAATTGCCTCGATTACAATATGATTAAGCTAAATGCCCGGTTAATTAATAATCGTGGTATTAAAGCTTAAATCCGATAATATTTGCTTAAAATATCTAGTCTGTCAATGGCTATGGTATGATTGCCTCTATTTCGAACAATTTTTCGGCTTAAGTCCAATTAATCAATAATTGCGACTAAAAGCCCTTAATTAATCACGTTCTTTTGGCATTAAAATTGCCTACATTGCAGTTCATTTAATTACTTTAGGCAAACAAATCGCCTATAAGTGAGAATAACCAATTTTGGCAACAATTCGCCTAAATCAACCCATTTTTTTTCTTGGCTAAAAGTCTTAAATCAAGCATTTTGGCGACAATCGCCTAAATAATCAACTTTTTGGCAATAATTGCCTAGAATTAATCTTTTAGGTTAAAAGTCTTCAAAACAACACATTTTGGCTAAAAAGCCTTTAAATAACCAACCTTTTGGCAATCAGATTGCATAAATCACAAAACCTTTTGGCCAAAGGCCTTAATCCACATTTTTGGCATCAAATGCCTAAAATCAAATCAATCAATTTTCAGGCAAAATGCCTAAACAAAATGCACGAAGCATACACACACTCATGCATTAAGCATACCCATTCAAAGCCCTTCAAAGAAGGCCTATCGAACTACGTCGACTTTGATCTTCCATTCAAACGGAAGTACGTAGGCACGTTTGGGATTTAACCCCGAGCGGCAAGTCAAAATCACATTTCATTGGTCTAAATCACATTAATCACCCTGCAAAGCATTCATTGTTTTGGTTAGTTCATCAGCATGACATAGTCTCGGGATCCATCTCGGGTTCGTAGACCATGCCTTAACATTGGGTTAATTAATCTAGCATTTAGGTTAATTAAAATTGGAGTCATTTAGGGTTTTTTCCTAGTTTACCCTAAAATAATTAAACAAGGTGGCGACTCATACATCACGTGCATTTCTGCCCATAGTCACATGCATCATATGCCATGATATTTTGGGTAGGGGTTCACAGTTTGGCGACTCTGCTGGGGATGGGCAGAGGAGGAAAACCCCGCCGTGGGTTTTTTTCTATGAAATGAAATGATCAAATGCATGGATTTATGTTTGCAACTTAAAGATGTTTTTGCCTCTTTGAGGACTTAAAAAGAAGTTTTGCCTCTTAGAGGGCTTGAAAAGATGTTTTGCCTCTTAATGAGGGCTTGAAAAGAGATTTTGCCTCTTAGAGGACTTGAAAAGATGTTTTGCCTCTTAATGAGGGCTTGAAAAGAAATTTTGCCTCTTAGAGGACTTGAAAAGATGTTTTGCCTCTTAATGAGGGCTTGAAAAGATGTTTTGCCTCTTAGAGGACTTGAAAAGATGTTTTGCCTCTTAGAGGACTTGAAAAGATGTTTTGCCTCTTAATGAGGGCTTGAAAAGAGATTTGTTTCATTTTTGTTTTTTTTTCTTTGAGAACCAAGGGTCCACCTAAAGTCGAAATGATCAAATGGCTTGGTTTTTGGATGAAAAAGGGTTGGCTATTGGTTAGGGTTTCACCCTAGGTTTTATGTAAAAGAAAGGTTAACCATTAACCGGGTTCTACCCTGGGTTTGTGTAAAAGAGATTGACGATGGTTGGGTTTCACCCTGGGTTGTGCATGTTGTTTTTTTTTTTACACTTGCCCCTGAATCCGACTTGGAGGATTTTGCCCCCTGCTTGAGAGAATTGATGCCCTTATTAGCTGAAATAGAATTTTTTTCTTAATGAAAGACTAAAAATTCCGTGATTACTTCTGTGATGGGAGAATGGTGAAGGTTCTTATCACTTCTTGCCCCGAGAATGGTGCTGACCATGGAATACTTCAAAACATTGGTGTTGTACTTGTCCAATCGATTGAGGAATCAAAGAGAACAAAGCCACTTATATGACTCGAGGAAACGGACAATGTGGATGACATCGCTCGTCTGAAGGGATCGAAGAAACGATGGTCCGAGTGGAGACGAGGTATTAAAGAATTACCTCTCAATGATTATATTTGACATTTTTTAGGGTTGTTTTGGAAACCCCGGGGAGTGAATTGACATTTTCCTCTCTCTCTTTTTTTTTCGAGGAATGACTCAAAGAGTGACGCTTTCAAAACGAACTTTTGAGAATGACTCAATCTTTGTGACCCGTTGTGGAATGACCACTGGTGATGGAGACTTGATTTTGGAGACTCGATTTAGAGACTCAAATTTTTCTTGTAGTGAATTTTGACTCGAAGGAACTCAGTGATTCCTAGAAAAAAAAATGATTTATATACTCCCAAGGAGACCTTTGAAAGCACTTTTTTCTTTTTTTTGCCTTAACTTTTGCCTAGTAGCAGCCCTTTCGGGTTTTCGACTCTAGCAGGCTCTTTGCCCTAACTTTTGCCTAGACCGCCCTTTCGGGTTTTCAGCCTAGCGGGCTCAATTCTTGCCTGAAGCTGCCCTTTCGGGTTTTCAACTCCAGCTTTTATTTTTCTTTTCTTCTCTTTTTTTATTACTTTTATTATTTTTTTTTATATATTGGCAAAGAGAAAATGCTTTTTATGATGCAGACTTATGTTTGTGACCGCGCCTTTCTGGCTGCCTACGTATCTCCAAGAACTCTTCGGGGGATGGGGAGAATCAGGTCTTTCGTAGTTCCTTCCGGGATGCGAACTTCGTGCTCGGCTGGTGCGGAATTCATCTCCGTCTTGATGTTAGTGCGGAATTCCTTTCCGTCTTGGTGCGGAATTTATTTCCGACTTGCTGTTGGGGCAAAATTCAATTCCGCCTTAATGCTGATTGTGGAATTCATTTCCGATTTGATTTCTTCAGGATTCCTTCCCGACTTGATATTAATACAGAATTTATTTCTGACTTGATTTCTTCGCGGGATTTCTTCCCGGCTTGATTTCTTCACGGGACTTCTTCCCGGCTTGATGTCTTTGCGGGATTCCTTCCCGACTTGATGTTGATGCAGAATTCATTTCTGACTTGATTTCTTCACGGGATTCCTTCCCGGCTTGATGTCTTTGCGGGATTCCTTCCCGGCTTGATGTTGATGCAGAATTCATTTCTGACTTGATTTCTTCACGGGATTCCTTCCCGGCTGGATGTCTTTGCGGGATTCCTTCCTGACTTGATGATGTTGAATCAACTTATTGACTCGAGCTCGTATGATAGTGATGACCCTAGGCGAATCTGACTTTGTTGTTGTAGTGGTTTTACCACTGGTTGACTGAAATATGACTTGTATTCATCACAAAGAGTTTTGAATACCCACATTGTGGTGGTAACTTGAGTGGCTTGAGTGTTGAAGAAGCTTTCATGCTTTGAGTTTGTGGCTTCGCCATGTTTGAATTCTTGAGGTTAATTGGATTCCTTTTCTTGAACTTTATCTTCCTCTGGATTTGAAACTTATTTCCTCAATGGTTCTCCTCTCCATAAGGAATTTTGAGGAGACTCTTCCTTTTCCTTGTTTTGAGAAATGGTCCTTGTTTATAAAGACACTTGTACCTGTGCCATGCTTGGCGCTTGATTTTTCAAGGTGTTTGTTGTCATTCAATTTGTGGAAATGACTGCTTCTTTTAACCTGGTTTTTCAAAATGTGAGCAGCCGCTTGGTCTTTGTCCTTATGGCTGAAATGATTTGTCATCTACCCTTGATGGGCTTGAATTTAACGGAGAGCTTGCAGTTGACCCGTTTTTGACAACTTGATTTCCTGTAGCTTTGTCCTTGATTTCTTTCTTTTGTGCAGAAGTTCCTTTTGACCCATTTTTTTCTTTTGCTCGTTTGCTTCCTTTTGACCAGGGATTCCTTTTGTCTCGTTTTTCCTTTTGCTTGCTTAGAAGTAGCCTTTCCATAAAGAATTTCGAGGCAACTTGATTCTGAGATGTATGGATAGCATTGCGACTTCGTGCAGACCCAACCCAATTCCAAACATAACTTCTTTATTCTGTTGCTTTTAAGCTCAAAATTCAGACACCTCTCTGTCGGAGCATCTTCCATTCCTGGGTTTTCGGAGAAACCATTCTGGCCCTAACCCCTTCAATCGGCTTTGCCTCGGTACTGTTTGAAGTCTTGCGTACCCTTTGCTGGATCCTTTCCATGATTACCCTTCAAAACTTCCCCTTTAATGGTGCTTCTCAGGATGCCCCCAGCTTCGATTGATGCAGAGCAAATGAAAGGATGAATGCATTTTTCTTTGCCAATTTTTATTATCTTTTTTTTTTGTCATCATTTTTTTTTATTTTTTCAATTTTTCATTATCTTTTTCGATTTTTTTTTGTGCTTTCACAGGAAAGGATAGGGAAAGAGTATAAACATGATTGGAACATAAACTGATCCCTTTTTATTGATAAGACAAAATTCATGTACAAAAGACACTTAGATTTACAAATGAAAACTTGAATGAAAAAAAAAAACTTGAATGGAAATGAAAATGAAAAGAAAAGCTAGACCCTAAAAGATAGACTCTAGGCAGACTGTGATGGACTAGGATCGGATTGACTATAGTGACTTTATTCCTCTCGATGCTTAAATCGATCAGACAGGTTGTTGTTGGTCTTGAACAATTCCTTTGTTCTTTTTGGAGGCTTGATCTTAATCTTCTCAGACACGAACTTCATTCATTTCTAAGAAAAGTTCGAAAGGATCGAACGATTCTTGTTCAGCAAATTTTTTTTTCATTAATCCCATGGTTAGGCAAGGGATTGGTTGATGTTCAGCTTGCTCTTGGGGATGATGGACCCATTGTCAACCAGGTCTTGTAGACGGTTTTTCAAAGTCCAGCATGATTCTGCTTCTTGTACGAGTCTTCTTTGAGTTGACCCAACTGGATTAAGTCTTCCACCTTAGTTGCAGTTGCAATGAGCGATTGGAACGTAGGCAAGTACTGTGTTTGAAGATGTGACTGGTAGACAGGCAGTAAATTCTTGATTATTATGTCAACTTGTTCCTGTTCAGAAGGTCGGTTGATCATTTGAGCAGCTTTGGCTCTCCACCTCGAAAGGAACGAGGAGAAAGACTCATTGTTCTTTTGTTTAGTGGTTTCCAGCTCCCTCCGGGTAACATCCACTTCGATATTATAATGGTACTGCGTGTTGAAAGCATTGCATATGTCCTCCCAATTCTTCATTTTGGAACGATCCAAGCTTACAAACCATCTTAATGCAGCACCAGTCAAAGATTGCTGAAACAACTGAGCAAGGAGCTCGCTGTTCAGGCCAAACGGGTTGAGGGCACCCACATACATTTTCAGGTGCGTTTTGGGACAAGTGGTTCCATCAAACTTGTCCATGTTGGGCATTTTGAACTTCGTGGGCAATCTTGCTTCAGAGAACAAGGACAAGGAGTCCATGTCCACCACTTCCTTGTGTGTCTTAAGGGCAATAATAGACTTTTCCAGGAGTTCTAGTTTCTCTCTCATTTTCTGAGCTTCCAGCTCAGAAGCAGTTCTGGAGGGCTGTCATCCAGGTTAAGGGCAGGGTTTGTTGGTTCAGCAGCAGGACCCTGATTAGAGGTAGTAGGTCCACTTCCCCCGGCGGAAGCCCCATTTCCATTACCACCGCCTAGTTCAGCTATTAGGGCAGTCCTCTGGGCAGCTAAGGCCTCATTCATTCTGGCCTCCATCCTGGCCTCTAGTTGTTCCATAAGGCTTTGAATGTCAGACAGTGATGCCATTGGTGCAGTTGGGGTTGTTGGACTTGTGGGTGAAGCTGGTGTAGCTGGTGAAGCTGGTGATAGAACTGTAGGTGTGGCTGGCACTGATGTGGGCACCTGTAAGGATAAGGATAGCTGGATTAGGTACAGTGGTTGGTGTGTCAGGATAGCTGATGTAGATCGACTCTTTTGTCCAACCGTGCATGAATGAGAAGAGTGTTCCATGCTCTCTTTGTGTTTACCTCATGTTTATGATATGTCGTGAATGCGCATAACAACACGTCATAAACTATTTAGTGGTATGGTTCACATTATTGGGTGCATACAGTCCTAAAGGATAGGTTCTATAGGCTATGTCTCAAATAGAGAATCGGCTTATAAGGGACCCTTGAACCTTGAGTATGGATATACCTAACCACATGTGAAACAAAGAGTTTCGCGTGGGTCCAACGGTACGCATACTCATGGGCCACCCCCAAAAGGATTAGGGACGGTTTGCGGTAACAGGGAGGACGCTTTGGCTGTCCGTCGACATAATCAAAGAGACCTGCCGATCAGCGCTACTTGCTATCCAGACTCAGAAGTTTGAACAGAGAGAGAAGAAATTCATTTAAAATTCATTTTTTGTGCAATGGAGAAAAGGATTCTCAATCGTGCAAATAAATCAACAAATTTAAATGTCTTAATCAAATTTGTCAATTAAGTTCAAATTTCCTCTCATCGAGTATTCTTAAAGAAAGAATGCTCGATTTATGTCAAGGTACCCTGCAAAACAAAGCATAGTAAAGTACTGCCCTAAAGAAGGGCAGGTTAGTTTATTCAACAATTGTAGTCCACTTTTATGCAATAAGATTACATAATTCCCCAGCAGAGTCGCCAAACTGTGAAAACATGGGCCTCAGGATCCCAAAATCTAATACAGGCCCTTAAGAAAATCCAGTCAACTACTACACCCCTAAGAGTAATAACGGGGGAGAGACCATACCTCCCCAAGTTGATCTTTTCAACTTTGGAGAGACTCCTAGTCCAACTGTGCATGCTATGGTTGAAGAAGGGATTCATTGTCCTTTTAGTTATTCTTTTTTTTTTTTCTTGTTATTATTTATTGTGCTCTAAAAAAAAAGGAAAAATAAAATAAAATAAAAATACTGTAATAATAAAAAAAAATATAATAATAAAAGAAAAAAAAGAAGAAAGGAAGAGGAAGAAAAAAAGACTAACCAGATTCTGGATGGCTTGAAAAATAGGAGTGAATGAAAAAAAAAGAGAGAAAAAACGCTTTAAATAGAGGAAGGGCGCGCCCGCAGGCGGCCCAGCCGCCGGAGACGGCGGCCCGGCTCGGCGGCCCAGCCGCCAGAGTCCGGTGGCCCGGCCGCCGGAGCTAGCGGCCCGGTTCGGCGGCCCAACTGCCCTAGCCGGAGGCGAAAAAAAAAAAAAAAAAGGGGTGGATATATATATACATATATATATATATATATATATATATTAAAGTGTGTATATATATAGAAAGAAAAAGAGAAATGTTTTTGATAAAGCAAATTTTTTTTTTCCATGCACACATATTTTTTCTTGTACTAATCAAGTGCAGGTACAAATAAAGTTCAGCACAACAGATACAGCCAAGATTCGGTACAGAAAATACAGCAAAAGGGAAATAAAGGAAAGCAAGAAAATCTATCAACGACGGGGCCTCCTCCCCCTCTGATCCTCGAAGGATATCTGGGTCCAGGCCGCAGCTAGTTCCTGCTGCATCCCGAGAAACAGCTCCATCATCTGGTTGACTAGCCCGACAGGAACCTGGAAAATCATACAAAGAAAAATACAAGTCAATATCTCCTAGGAATCATTTTCCTTTGAGAAATGTGCCAGGATTTACCTCGGTGATATCCTCGGAAGGAAGAACTGTGTGATCCACACCCTCCAGGGAGACCTCTCGAAAAATTGGAGGACTGTTAGGGACGAAGTAGGAAACACTATATGGAAGACGTAGATTGGCCAGGTCTGGAGAAGCGACCCGGTAGCCTCCAAAATAGCCCGGGGAGCCCTGGAAGGACCTGCCGCCCGGCTAGGCCCGGCCTGCGACGGCCTCCTCTCAACCGGGGTGGAAGAAGTCGGGTCTGCCATGGGCCTCCTCCTTAGAGTCCTAGTTGAGGGACCCGAAGCCCGGGAAGAACGGGTACCGAGCGACTGAGAAGGAGCCGACCTCGGGATATTATCCAGCCGAGATCCAATAGGCGGCATCAGAGAAATTGCGCAGAACTTATCGTAATCTCCTTCCATGATGAACTCCAAGTGAGAGATACCTTCAGTATGAGCAGTAGTAAGCTGCATTTGTTTACCCGCTCGCATATCCTCAGGGGGGGAAAAGGGAAAGAGCAACAGCCTCTTAGCTGAACATCCACTCTCTCACCCAAATAATATCGCCGTATGACGGGGTGTGATAAGACCACTCTCCGCTGAGACAAGACATCTGACTGTTGAAAGACGGGATCAGCCTGAATCCAACTTTGTAAACGGGCAGGCATCAGCCCCACGTCGGCCTATAAAAGATGTAAATATGTTAATAAATCTTTTTTTTAACATATCCAAAAATACTAAGCATATACCTGCCCCAGAGCGCAAGTATCGAAAAAGGCTCTCAGCTCCTTCAGCGACTTATTGTGCCGGACGGGGTGAAGGTTTGATTTGTACCATCTCCAAGCCGAGGGCGCCAGCTCTGATCTAAGATTAGTCTGAAGTAACTCTGGAGTGTAAGGGAAGTACTCGAATGCCCAAGTCTGCAAAAAAAAAAAAAAAAAAACTAGAAGGGAAAAGAATCAGTGAGATAGGAAAATCAAGCTAAACAGAAAAATACAGAAATGGAGAATGTTCTTTACATTACCTCCCAGAAATAGAAAGTCCCGCTAAGCTTACCATGGCCTCGGCTCAGGTCACACATATCATCATACATGCGACTCAGTCTGTGTTGACGGACGCTCCTTCTCCTTACGCTCTTTGCAATTCTTTACTGCTTTCTTGCATTGTTTGATTTTAGTTTTATTTTATTGTTGTGATACTTGGTCACTTAAAATTAAATTAAAATTAATTCCCTTAACGAGGAGCTTAACCTGGAGTTAAGAAGCGGTCGACGATTAAATCAGGTACATGAACTAAACTCTGCCTATTTAATTTTAGAACTTCATGCATGCTTCTCTTCTACTCCTAATAATTCTACAACTGCATTCATATCATCACATAGGCAAGTAAATTGCCTCGATTACAATATGATTAAGCTAAATGCCCGGTTAATTAATAATCGTGGTATTAAAGCTTAAATCCGATAATATTTGCTTAAAATATCTAGTCTGTCAATGGCTATGGTATGATTGCCTCTATTTCGAACAATTTTTCGGCTTAAGTCCAATTAATCAATAATTGCGACTAAAAGCCCTTAATTAATCACGTTCTTTTGGCATTAAAATTGCCTACATTGCAGTTCATTTAATTACTTTAGGCAAACAAATCGCCTATAAGTGAGAATAACCAATTTTGGCAACAATTCGCCTAAATCAACCCATTTTTTTTCTTGGCTAAAAGTCTTAAATCAAGCATTTTGGCGACAATCGCCTAAATAATCAACTTTTTGGCAATAATTGCCTAGAATTAATCTTTTAGGTTAAAAGTCTTTAAAACAACACATTTTGGCTAAAAAGCCTTTAAATAACCAACCTTTTGGCAATCAGATTGCATAAATCACAAAACCTTTTGGCCAAAGGCCTTAATCCACATTTTTGGCATCAAATGCCTAAAATCAAATCAATCAATTTTCAGGCAAAATGCCTAAACAAAATGCACGAAGCATACACATACTCATGCATTAAGCATACCCATTCAAAGCCCTTCAAAGAAGGCCTATCGAACTACGTCGACTTTGATCTTCCATTCAAATGGAAGTACGTAGGCACGTTTGGGATTTAACCCCGAGCGGCAAGTCAAAATCACATTTCATTGGTCTAAATCACATTAATCACCCTGCAAAACATTCATTGTTTTGGTTAGTTCATCAGCATGACATAGTCTCGGGATCCATCTCGGGTTCGTAGACCATGCCTTAACATTGGGTTAATTAATCTAGCATTTAGGTTAATTAAAATTGGAGTCACTTAGGGTTTTTTCCTAGTTTACCTTAAAATAATTAAACAAGGTGGCGACTCATACATCACGTGCATTTCTGCCCATAGTCACATGCATCATATGCCATGATATTTTGGGTAGGGGTTCACAGTTTGGCGACTCTGCTGGGGATGGGCAGAGGAGGAAAACCCCGCCGTGGGTTTTTTTCTATGAAATGAAATGATCAAATGCATGGATTTATGTTTGTAACTTAAAGATGTTTTTGCCTCTTTGAGGACTTAAAAAGAAGTTTTGCCTCTTAGAGGGCTTGAAAAGATGTTTTGCCTCTTAATGAGGGCTTGAAAAGAGATTTTGCCTCTTAGAGGACTTGAAAAGGTGTCCGGCGGCTGGGCCGCCAATGGCCGGTGGCTTGGCCGCCGGAAGCCAGCGGCTGGACCGCCGTGCTTGGGGGGTTTTGCTACTTTAACACTCTGGGAGCTTTTTCGGGAGTTCCGGGCCTCCAAAAAATATTCCGGGACCAGTTCCGTGATCCTCGTAATTTTTCGGACATTTCAAGTACCATATTGGCATATTTCCGGTGAACTTTCCGAGTGGCCTCCTATCCGGCCGGACTGTTTGCAGTCCGGGAAAACTAACTCTTTGAGCCTCAAAATTTGGGTATTCACAGTTAAACTGTGAACCCCTACCCAAAATATCATGGCATATGATGCATGTGACTATGGGCAAAAATGCACGTGAATGTATGAGTCGCCACCTTATTTAATTATTTTAGGGTAAACTAGGAAAAAACCCTAAGTGACTCCGATTTTAATTAACCTAATTACTAGATTAATTATCCCAATGTTAAAAGCATGGTCTGCGAACCCTAGGTGGATCTCGAAACTATGTCATTTTTATGAACTAACCTAATGAATGAATGTTTTGCAAGGTAATTGGACCAATGAAAATGTTCATGTGATTTCGACTTGCTGCTCGGGGTTAAATCCCTAACGTGCCTACGTACTTCCGTTTGAATGGAAGATCAAAGTCAACGTAGTTCGATAGGCCTTCTTTGAAGGGCTTTGAATGGGTATGCTTAATGCATGAGTGTGTGTATGCTTCGTGCATTTTGTTTAGGCATTTTGCCTGAAAATTGATTGATTCAGGCATTTGATGCCAAAAAGGTTGATTTTAATGGCTTGTAGCCAAAAAGTTTGATTTAGGCAATTGTTGCCACAACAGGTTGATTTTAAGGCTTTTAGCCAAAAAAGAGTGATTTAGGCAATTTGATTGCCAAAATGATTGATTTTAGGCGATTGTCGCCAAAATGATTGATTTTAAGGCTTTTAGCCAAAAGATTGATTAATTTTAAATGCATTTTGCCAAAGCTTTTGATTTAAGCGATTTGTCGCTAAAAAGTGGTTAATCTAATTTATTGGCAATTGGTTTGCCAAAAATTGATTAACTGAATTGTAATGTAGGCAATTGATTGCCAAGAAAAAATGTGTGTAATGAAGGCTATTTGGCCACAATTATTAATTAATTGGACTTAAGCCGAATTTGTTCGAAATAAAGGCAATTTCACCATAGTTATTGATTAACTAGGCTTTTTAGCCAATATTGTCGGATTTAAGCTCATCACCACGATTATTGATTAACCGGGCATTTAGCTTAATCATATTTTAATCGAGGCAATTTACTTGCCTATGTGATGATATGAATGCAGTTGTAGAATTATTAGGAGTAGAAGAGAAGCATGCATGAAGTTCTAAAATTAAATAGGCAGAGTTTAGTTCATGTACCTGATTTAATCGTCGACCGCTTCTTAACTCCAGGTTAAGCTCCTCGTTAAGGGAATTAATTTTAATTTAATTTTAAGTGACCAAGTATCACAACAATAAAATAAAACTAAAATCAAACGATGCAAGAAAGCAGTAAAGAATCGCAAAGAGCGTAGGGAGAAGGAGCGTCCGTCAACACAGACTGAGTGCCCAAAACCGAAAGCCCAGGGCCACAATTTATAATAAAAAAAGGACTGTTTCGGCGGCCGGGCCGCCGGAGGCCGGCGGCTGGGCCGCCTGCGATTGGCGGCTCGGGCCGCCGGTTCTCGGCGCCTCGGGCCGCCGGTGTCAGGCGGTCGGGCCGCCGATGGCCGGTGGCTTGGCCGCCGGAAGCCAGCGGCTGGACCGCCGTGCCTGGGGGGTTTTGCTACTTTAACACTCCGGGAGCTTTTTCGGGAGTTCCGGGCCTCCAAAAAATATTCCGGGACCAGTTCCGTGATCCTCGTAATTTTTCGGACATTTCAAGTACCATATTGGCATATTTCCGGTGAACTTTCCGAGTGGCCTCCGATCCGGCCGGACTGTTTGCAGTCCGGGAAAACTGGCTGTTTGAGCCTCAAAATTTCGGTATTCACAGTTGCCCCCCGCCGGTAGCCATAAAAAAGATTTTATGGGAGTCGGTGGTTGTCTGAAACACAAATTTTGAAAACGGAAATCGGACGCGTCCGGGAGACCCGCCTTTTGGCTATTTGCTTATAAATAGCCTAAGATTACTCATTTTACTCATTCTAAACTTTTACATACCAAAACTCTCTCAAATCCTCTCAACTCTCAAAGCTACAAGGCCACCTTCTTCTATGGCTCTTCCGAGCTATTGTAGTGATGAGGACTTCCTCGAGTCCCTAAGGATTCCCCTCGACGAGGTCGACCTCATGGCAGACGCAGATACTCACGCCTCCAGGTTCGGTATCTACGCCCAGGTAAGTCCTCTTTCACTCTTATGCGTGCAAATTATATTATTTGGGCCTCAGGCCAAAATTGTGATTTCTGGGCCTTAGGCCAAAATTGTGAACTTTTGAAAACATTTCCTGTGCTTAATTATTATGCATGCTAGGACAGAACTAAGATGTTTCCCCTTAGTAAGGAACCGAGAGGTAACTCTTAGGTTGATTTTACCTTTTAGGATTGCCGCATCAAATTGGATGTGGGTGAGAGTTCTGTGGCTGGGATTCCACTCGAACTATTCGATCCCAACTGTCCGGTTGGCGCGATGATCCGACCATCTTACTTGGGCTATCTGAGGCACTTTGACATGGCACGGAGTAACTACAAGGAGTTATTGTGTGCCTTAGCTGAAAGGTGGTGGGATACCACTAATACTTTCCATTTCTCTTGGGCCGCCGGACTCTGGCGGCTGGGCCGCCGGACTCTGGCGGCTGGGCCGCCTGCGGGCGCGCCCTTCCTCTATTTAAAGCGTTTTTTTCTCTCTTTTTTTTTCATTCACTCCTATTTTTCAAGCCATCCATAATCTGGTTAGTCTTTTTTTCTTCCTCTTCCTTTCTTCTTTTTTTTCTTTTATTATTATTTTTTTTTATTATTACAGTATTTTTATTTTATTTTATTTTTCCTTTTTTTTAGAGCACAATAAATAATAACAAGAAAAAAAAAAGAATAACTAAAAGGACAATGAATCCCTTCTTCAACCATAGCATGCACAGCTGGACTAGGAGTCTCTCCAAAGTTGAAAAGATCAACTTGGGGAGGTATGGTCTCTCCCCCGTTATTACTCTTAGGGGTGTAGTAGTTGACTGGATTTTCTTAAGGGCCTGTATTAGATTTTGGGATCCTGAGGCCCATGTTTTCCAGTTTGGGGCGATGATGGAGGAAATGTGCCCTCTCTTTGAGGAGTTTTGTGCCATTATAGGGTGCGACCCCAATGCCCCTTTGGTCAAGCATGAGGTAAAAATTGGGTATGTTAGGTCATTTGAGACCCTGTTTCAGTTTAGCCGACCCCAAGCTAAGGTTATGATCGTTGATGACCAAAAAGCAATTCTGCTGCCTCTGATTGATGAATTTTCGGAGGCTCGCCCAGATGATCCTAACCGGATGAGGCTGAGGATGTGGGCCTTGGTTTTCTGTTTATTGGCTGGCTTTTTATTTAACCGGGACCCAGGCTTTGGGGATTTGCGTCTTTGCCCCATGGTTCTACAAATGGAGGATATGGGTTGTATTGGCGGCATTGTGCTGGCAGAAACCATCAGGAGCCTTGACAGGGCTGCTTTGGGGTTTGATGGCTGGACAGTTTCTCCCATTATTCTCTAGGTATTTCTCTTTATTATCTTTTCTCATTTTTTTTCTTTTTAAACCATTCCCTCGTAATATAAAGGATCCATTACTCAGGTTTGGTTGAAGGATCACCTACAAGTGGTTGCTGCTCCTACTTCCCTTCCTTATAACCCATCTCAGTATCGCATGCGGAGGATCTTAATCTCGCATCCCACTACTGACGCATGGGCTTCATGGTTGATCGAGTTCGGCCCAAACGAGATATTATGGTTCATCTCCTGGTACAACATCAACCGTTTTATCCAGGTTAGCCTTCATCACACCCGAGTTTACCTTCTGGGCCTTACACATTCTACCTGGTACTGTGCTTCGCGCGTCTTGAGACAGATGGGGGTAGATCAGACTGTTCCGATTACGGATGACTTTCCTGCTGATTCGGCCATCACCCCGGGTGTTACCCGAGCCGTCCTTAGGGCTTGGGTTAGAGATCACCTTATGGTTAGGCCCTTGCCTAATCCTGCCAGTATTCAGACTTCTCCTGAGTATCAAGCCTGGTTCATTGCCACTGTCTGGCCAATTGAGAGACCAAGGAGGACCGCACTGTTGAGTGCACTCGAGGGTTGGGTTCAGGCTGATGAGATTGGGACTGGTGAGGAGATTGTGCTGGCTCCTAAGACAGGTGAGGTGGATCACAGTTTAACAGCTAAGGGTGACTCAGAGGATATTGCTCCACGGAGGAGACGGGACATCTAGACTTCTCCAGGCTTTTGGACTTTATCATTTTTTTTTGTTTTGGCTTTGGATTTTGGATGTAGTTTTGCCTTTGCTTTGGACTTGGACTTTAGATTTCATCATTTGCTTATTTTGTTTGGATTTATTGCTTTCTGCCTGACTTTGGGCTGCTATTAGAATGAGATTTGACTTTTTAGCTTAAATTGCGAATATCATTTAGCTTTCCAAGCATTTTCCAACTTTATTTATTTCAAGCTCTAATTTTTGCCTAAGCTGCCCTTTCGGGTTTTCAACTTAGCGAGCTACCCATTTTTGCCTAAGCCGCCCTTTCAGGTTTTCGACTTAGCGGGTTTTTCTTTTTTTTTTTCTTTCCTCTTTTTTTCTATTTGACAAAGAAGAGATGAATTATGAAATGATTTTTTATTAATGTTTAGACCGCGCCCAATGAGGGCTGCCTACATATCTCCGATATATAATTTCTTTTTTTCAAAAGAGAATCAGGTCTAATGTAGTTCGTTTTACATTATGCAAATGATTACAATTTACACAAAATATCTTTTTAACTGATCTAAATTACATGGATTAGCGAATTCCAAGCCATCCAAGTCAGCCAAAATAACGGCTCCGCCTGACAAGATCTTCTTCAACACATAGGGTCCAGCCCAATGAGGACGGAACTTCCCCCGTGGATCTATGACCGGTTGTCTAATTTCCTTCAGAACCAAACAACCTTCTTCCAGTTTCCGGTCTTTGACCTTCTTGTTAAAATGTCGCGCCATTCTTCTTTGATAAACTTGAGTTTGGTGGATTGCTCGCAATCGCTTTTCATCCATACCCAAAAGCTGCAAATGATAATTCTCAGCCCAATTTGCTTCACTGATCTGGCTTTCCCGGATAACCCTCGCCGACTGAACTTCCAGCTCAATGGGCAATACTGCTTCCATGCCATATACCAAGGAATACGGGGTTGCCCCAGTAGGTGTTCTGATTGAAGTCCTGTATCCCCACAAGGCATTTGGCAATTGTTCGTGCCACGCTCTATGCTTTTGAACTGTCTTCTGCAAAATGACTTTTATAGCCTTGTTTGCAGCCTCTACAGCCCCATTTGTTTGTGGACGATAGGGTGAAGACTTGTGATGCCGAATCTTCTTTTGCTTCAGTAGATCCGAGAATTCGCTTTGAAAGTGAGACCCGTTATCAGTAATGATCTCAAATGGCATTCCATACCGACAAAGGATGTTGGTACGAACGAACTGTGCTACCTTCTTGGCATTCAAGACCGAATAGGAGGCTGCCTCAATCCACTTAGTGAAATAATCAACAGCAACCAGGATGTATTGATGGCCATTGGAAGCCTTGGGATGGATCTTTCCAATCACGTCTGTGAATACCCAAATTTTGAGGCTCAGAAAGCCTGTTTTCCCGGACTGCAAACAGTCCGGCCGGACCGGAGGCTATTTCGGAAGTTCACCGAAAATATGTCTGGTGCGCCTATTTCTGTTTTGATAGACGAAACCTTCTCTCTCTCACGCTCTTTGCGTCCTTCTTTACCGCTTTTTGCATTTTAGTTTAATTTTTATTGCATTTTTATTGTGATATTTGACCACTGAAATTAAATAAAATTAAAAATTAATTAATATACCTAAACGAGGAGCTTAACCTGGAGTTAAGAAGTGGTCGACGATTAAATTAGGTACGTAAACGAAACTCTGCCTATTTAATTTTAGCACTTCATGCATACTTCTTTTCTACTCTTAATAATTCTATAATTGCATAAATGCATTCACATCATCATTTAGACAAATAAACTGTCTTAAATAAATATGATTAAGCTTAAAACGTCCGGTTAATTAATAACCGTGGCATTAAAGCTTAAATCCGACAATATTGGCTGAAAGAGCTTAGTTAATTAATAACTACGGTTCAACTGCCTTATTTCGAACAAATCCGGCTTAAGTCCAATTAATCAATAATTGTGACTAAAAGCCTGAATCAACATTTTTGGCAAAATGCCTACAAATCAACCTTTTTCGGCTAAAAGTCGTAAAATCGAACCATTTTGGCGAAACGCCTTAAAATCAATCTTTTTCGACTAAAAGTCGTAGAATTGAACCATTTTGACAAAACGCCTTAAAATCAATCTTTTTCGGCTAAATGCCTTAAAATCGAACAATTTCGGCGAAACACCTCAAAATCAACCATTTTCGGCTCAAAGCCGTAAAACCGGACAATTTTTGCCAAAGGCCTCAAAATCAGCCATTTTTGCGACAATCGCCTAAATCACACCTTTTGGCAAATAAATTGCCTAACCCAACACATTTTGGCTCAAAGCCTTAAAATCAAACAATTTTGGCTAAAAGCCTTAAAACACTCATTTTGGCGACAATCGCCTAAAACACGTTTTTAGCAAACAAATTGCTTAAACCACATCAACACATTTTTTTTGGCAAACTGATTGTCTAAATCAACTCGTTTCAGCTAAAAAGCTTTAAAAAACGACATTGTTGGCAGTAATAAGCCCAACCAATCACATCGGCGATAATAAGTCCGAATGTGCAAATTTTGGCAAGAATAAGCCCAAATCAACTCTTTTGGCTAAAAGCCTCAAAATGAATCTTTTGGCGATAAACGCCTAAATCAATCAATCTTTGGCAAAATGCCTAAACAAAATGCACAAAGCATACACACACCCATGCATTAAGCATACCATTCAAAGCCCTCTAAAAGAGGCCTATCGAACTACGTTGACTTTGATCTTCCATTCACACGGAAGTACGTAGGCACGTTCGGGATTTCACCCCGGGCGGCAAGTCAAAATCACATAAACATTTCATTTGGTCCAATTACATCATTCACCTTGCAAAGCATTCATCCATCGGTTAGTTCATCAGCATGACATAGTCTCGGGATCCATCTCGGGTTCGCAGACTGTGCTTTAAACATTGGGATAATTAATCTAGTAACTAGATTAATTAAAATTGGAGTCACTTAGGGTTTTTTCCTAGTTTACCCTAAAATAATTAAACAAGGTGGCGACTCATACATTCACGTGCATTTCTGTCCTTAGTCACATGCATTCATATGCCAGTGATGTTTGGGGGAGGGGTTCACAACGTCTATGCCCCAAGTTGCGAAAGGCCATGGTGAAGTCTGGCCCACACATGCACGGGATAGCCTTGGCTCGAAAAATCACGAACCTAGGTTATTACTGGTCAACCATGAAGGCAGATTGTGTGAAGCATGCGCAGAAGTGCCACGAATGTCAAATTTTTGCTAAATTGCAAAAACAGCCTCCGGTCAATCTGAATCCTATCACTTCACCATGGCCTTTCGCGACCTGGGGCATAGACGTGATCGGAAAAATCCACCCGAAGGCTTCCAACGGTCACCAGTTCATTTTGGTTGCTATAGATTATTTCACTAAGTGGATCGAGGCAGCCTCTTATTCGATTCTGAATGCCAAGAAGGCAGCACAGTTCGTTCGTACCAACATCCTTTGCAGGTACGGAACGCCATTCGAGATCACCACGGATAATGGAGCTCACTTCCAGGGTGAATTTGCTAATTTGTTGAAAGAGACGAGAATCCAACATCATAAGTCCTCACCCTATCGTCCACAAACAAACGGGGCTGTAGAAGCTGCAAATAAGGCCATAAAAGTTATTTTGCAAAAGACAATTAAGAAGCACAAAGCTTGGCATGAACAGTTGCCGAATGCCTTATGGGGATATAGGACTTCAATTAGAACACCTACTGGGGCAACCCCGTATTCCTTAGTATATGGCATGGAAGCAGTATTGCCTATTGAGCTGGAAGTTCAGTCGGCGAGGGTTATCCGGGAAAGCCAGATCGGTGAAGCAAATTGGGCTGAGAATTATCATTTGCAGCTCTTGGGTATGGATGAAAAGCAATTGCGAGCAATCCACCAAACTCAAGTTTATCAAAGAAGAATGGCGCGACATTTTAACAAGAGGGTCAAAGACCGGAAACTGGAAGAAGGTTGTTTGGTTTTGAAGGAAATTAGACAACCGGTCATAGATCCACGGGGGAAGTTCCGTCCTCATTGGGCTGGACCGTATGTGTTGAAGAAGATCTTGTCAGGCGGAGCCGTTATTTTGACTGATTTGGATGGCTTGGAATTCACTAATCCATGTAATTTAGATCAGTTAAAAAGATATTTTGTGTAAATTGTAATCATTTGCATAATGTAAAACGAACTACATTAGACCTGATTCTCTTCGGAAAAAAGAAATTATATATCGGAGATATGTAGGCAGCCCTCATTGGGTACGGTCTAAACATTAATAAAAAAAAACAAAACATACCATTTCATAATTCTTTCTTTTGCCGATAATAATAATAAAAAAAAAAAAACCCCGCTAAGTTGAAAACCCGAAAGGGCGGCTTAGGCAAAAATCGGGGCCCGCTAAGTTGAAAACCCGAAAAGGGCGGCTTAGGCAAAAATGGGTAGCTCGCTAAGTTGAAAACCCGAAAGGGCGACTTAGGCAAAAATCAGAGCTTGAATAAATAAAGTTGGAAAATGCTTGGAAAGCTTAAAAGTCAAATGACATGCCCAATTGAAAGCAACAAAGGCAAACAGTCTAAAATCAAGCAGAAAACTAAAGAAAGTAGAGTCCACGTCCAAATAAAACATACATCCAAAGTCCAAAGCCAAAATACCGAAAAGAGTCAAAAACAAAAAAAAAAAAATCCAAAAAGCCCATAAAAGTCTAAGTGCCCCGTCGCCTCCGTGGGGCAACGTCTTCCGAGTCATCTTTAGCTCCCGAACTCTCTCCAACATTTCCCGTCTGGGGAGCCAACAGAATCTTCTCATCAGTCCCAGCCTCATTACCAGCGTCAGCCTGAGTCCAACCTTCAAGTACACTCAACAGTGCGTTCCTCCTCAGCTTCTCAACTGGCCAGACAATGGTCATAAACCAAGATTGGTACTCAGGAGAAGTCTGAATACCAGCAGGATTAGGTGAAGGTCTAACCATATGATGGTCCCTAACCCAGGCCCTAAGGACGGCTCGAGTAACTCCCGGAGTGATGGCTGAATCAGTTAGGGAATCATCCATGGTCGGAACAGTCTGATCTATCCCCATCTGTCTCAGAACGCGCGAAGCACAGTACCAGGTGCAATGTGTAAGGCCCAACAGGTAAACCTGAGTATGGCGGAAGCTAACCTGAATAAACCGGTTGATATCATACCAAGGTACGAACCACAACACCTCGTCTGGACCTAATTCAATTAACCATGAAGTCCACGCATCAATGGACGGGTATGTAATCAAAATCTTCCGCATACGATACTGGACAGGGTTATAGGGCAATAAAGTTGGAGTAGCAACCACTTGGAGGTGGTCCTTCAACCAAACCTGAGTAATGGATCCTTTCTATTACAAAGGAATGAATCAAAACAAAAAATAGGGAAAAGAAGAGAGGAGAAGTACCTGGAGAATAATCGGGGAAACCGTCCAGTCCTCGAAGCCTAAAACAACTCTGTCAAGGCTCCTGATAGTTTCTGCTAGCACAATACCGCCAATGCAACCCATGTCCTCCATTTGTCCAATCATAGGACAAAATTGCAGATCCCCGAAGCCTGGATCCTTGTTAAACAAGAAACCAGATAATAAGCAAAATACAAAGGCCCGCATCCTAAGCCTCATCCGGTCTGGGTCATCCAAACGGACCTCTGAAAATTCATCAATCAGGGGCATCAGAATCGCCTTCTGGTCGTCAACAATCATGGCCTTAGCTTGTGGCCAGCTGAATTGAAATAAATTTTCAAATGACCGAACATACCCAACTTTAACCTCATGCATGACTAAAGGGGCATTAGGGTCACACCCTATGATAGCACAAAACTCCTCGAAAAGAGGACACATCTCCTCCATCATGGCCCCGAACCGAAAAACGTGGGCCTCAGGGTCCCAGAGTCTAATACAGGCCCATAAAAAGTTCCAGTCGATCACTACCCCCTAAGGGTAATGATAGGAGAGAGGCCATACCTCTTCAAGTTGATCTTTTCAACTTTGGAGAGACTCCTAGCCCAGCTGTGCATGCTATGATTGAAAGAAGGATTCATTCTTTGGAAAAGATAAACACAGAGAGAAAAGAAGAAGAGAGAAGATAAGGAATGAGTGAAGAGCCGAAACGAAGAACAAGCTTTTATAGGAGAAAATGCACCGAATGAGGGCGGCAGCAGCCGCCGAATGATGGCGGCAGCAGCCGCCGAATTGCCACCGAATGACGGCGGCAGCGGCCGCCAAATTGCCACTGAATGATGGCGGCAGCGGCCGCCACGCATAAAAAAAAAAAAAAAAAAAGAGTGTATTTTGTCCATAAGCCAAAATGATGAAGTCCTCCCATTTTG
>NC_143156.1:11881667-11916600 GCF_041381405.1 Jatropha curcas
CACCTGCCCGGGACCGAAAATGGCCTATAAATAGGCCATTTTCAGCCTATTTCTGGTGCGCCTTGTCTGTTTTGATAAACGAAACCCTCTCTCTCTCACGCTCTTTGCGTCCTTCTTTACCGCTTTTTGCATTTTAATTTAATTTTTATTGCATTTTTATCGTGATATTTGGACATTAAAATTAAACAAATTAAAATTAATTAATATTTCCTAAGCGAGGAGCTTAACCTGGAGTTAAGAAGCAGTCGCCGATTAAATCAGGTATGTAAACAAAACTCTGCCTATTTAATTTTAGCATTTCATGCATATTTCTCTTCTACTCTTAATAATTCAATTGCATAAATGCATCCACGTCATTTTTTTGGTAAATAAACTGCTTTGATAAAAACAAACATGATTAAGCTTAACGCCCGATTAATTAATAATCGTGGTAGTTAAACTTAAATCCGACAATATTAGCTAAAGAGCCTAGTTAATTAATACTACGGTTCAATCGCCTTATTTCGAACAAATCTGGCTAAAAGTCCAATTAATTAATAATTGCGGCTAAAAGCCTTAATCAATCGCGTTTTGGCAACAAATTGCCTACAGTTTAATCAATCACAATTTTGGCAACAAATCGCCTAAATGAATCATTTTGGCACAAATGCCTTAAAACCAACACTTTTGAGCGACAAATCGCTTAAATGAACCATTTTGGCCAAATGCCTTAAAATCAACACTTTCGAGCGACAAATCGCTTAAATGAATCATTTTGGCACAAATGCCTTAAAATCAACACTTTTGAGCGACAAATCGCTTAAATGAATCATTTTGACACAAATGCCTTAAAATCAATTACTTTGGCGACAATCGCCCAATCACATCGTTTTGGCAAACAAATTGCCTAAATCACATCATTTTGGCTAAAAGCCTCAAAATCAACCATTTTGGCGACAATCGCCTAAATTACACATTTTAGCAAACGAATTGCTTAAATCAACACTTTTTCGGCTCGAAGCCTTAAAATCAATCAATTTCGGCTCAGAGCCTTAAAATCAACGATTTTGGCGACAAATTGTTCGACAAAAATCATTTTCGGCAATAATAAGCCCGAACACCAATTTTGGCAAGAATAAGCCCAAATCAACTCTTTTGGCTAAAAGCCTCAAAATGAATCTTTTGGCAATAAACGCCTAAATCAATCAATCTTTGGCAAAATGCCTAAACAAAATGCACAAAGCATACACACACCCATGCATTAAGCATACCATTCAAAGCCCTCTAAAAGAGGCCTATCGAACTACGTTGATTTTGATCTTCCATTCACACGGAAGTACGGGATTTCACCCCGGGCGGCAAGTCAAAATCACATAAACATTTCATTTGGTCCAATTACATCATTCACCTTGCAAAGCATTCATCCATCGGTTAGTTCATCAGCATGACATAGTCTCGGGATCCATCTCGGGTTCGCAGACTGTGCTTTAAACATTGGGATAATTAATCTAGTAACTAGGCTAATTAAAATTGGAGTCATTTGGGGGTTTTTCCTAGTTTACCCGAAAATAATTAAACAAGGTGGCGACTCATACATTCACGTGCATTTCTGTCCTTAGTCACATGCATTCATATGCCAGTGATATTTGGGGAGGGGTTCACACAATCAAACATGATTAAGCTTAAATACCCGGTTAATTAATAATCGTGGTATTAATGCTAAATCCGACAATATTGGCTAAAAAGCCTAGTTAATTAGTAACTACGGTTTAATTCCCTTTATTTCGAACAGTCCGGCTTAAGTCCAATTAATCAATAATTGTGGCTAAAAAGCCTTAATCAATCACGTTTTGGCAACAAATTGCCTACAATTAAATCAACCACATTTTGGCAACAAATTGCCCACGGTTTAATCAATTTTTGGCAAACAAATTGCCTATAAATTAGATTAACTACTTTTTAGCGACAAATCGCTTAAATCAGAAGCTTTGGCAAAATGCCTTAGAATTAATCAATCTTTTGGCTAAAAGCCTTCAAACAATCATTTTGGCGACAATCGCCTAAATCACATCAACTTTTGGCAAAAATTGCCTAAATCAATTCATTTTAGCTAAAAGCCTTAAATCAGTCATTTTGGCGACAAACGCCCGAATAATCACTTTTGGCAAACAAATTGCCTAAATCTTTTGGCTAAACGCCTTCCAATACCAACTTTTGGCACAAATGCCTTAATCACTTTGGCGACAAATCGCCTAAACAATTTTTGGCAATAAATTGCCTAAATCACATCAATTTTTGGCAACAATTGCCTAAATCAATCTTTTTGGCTAAAAGCCATTAAAATCAACATTTTTTGGCATCAAATGCCTAAAAATCAATCAAGTCTTTGGCAAAATGCCTAAACAAAATGCACAAAGCATACACACACTCATGCACAAAGCATACACACACTCATGCATAAAGCATACCCATTCAAAGCCCTCTAAAAGAGGCCTATCGAACTACGTCGACTTTGATCTTCCATTCAAACGGAAGTACGTAGGCACGTTTGGGATTTAACCCCGAGCGGCAAGTCGAGATCATCAAAACACTTCTTTTTTTGGTCCAATTACATCATCTTCCTTGCAAAGTCATTCATTTTTTTGGTTAGTTTATCAGCATGACATAGTCTCGGGATCCACCTCGGGTTCGAAGACCATGCCTTAACTTTGGGATAATTAATCTAGTAATTAGGTTAATTAAAATTGGAGTCACTTAGGGTTTTTTCCTAGTTTACCCTGAAATAATTAAACAAGGTGGCGACTCACACATTCACGTGCATTTCTACCCTTAGTCACATGCATTCATATGCCTATGATATTTGGGGTAGGGGTTCACAAGTATGGGCTACTAGAAAACTTCGACACTACTTTCAGTCTTATAAGGTAATAGTAGTATTAATAATGGATCCTGTCAGATATTTGTATGTGACACCAGCACTAGTGGGGAAATTAGCAAGATGGCTAATCCTACTATCAGAATTTGATATTGAATATGCCACAAAGAAAATCGTCAAAGGACGAGCAATTGCAGACTTTCTAGCAGCACATCCAGTTGAAGACGATGAATAATGGGAGATTGATGTTCCCGATGAACATCTGAACTTGATAGAAAAGAAAGGACGAAAGCTCTACTTTAATGGCTCAGCTCATAGTAAAGGAGCTGGAGTAGGCATCTTGCTAGAATCTCCACAAGGAGAAGTTATCCTTATACTGAAGAGATTATAGTTTGCAGTCACGAATAACATGAGAGACTATAAAGCCTGCCTATTTGGGTTAGAAGCTCTGATTGCAGTTAAAGCTGAAGAAGTTGAGGTTGTTGGTGATTCAAAACTGGTCATCAAGCACGCTAACGACAATTGGAAAGTCAAAGAAGATAGGCTAAAACCTTGCATTGACTACCTACGCATTGTTATTTAGAACTTTAAGAGGGTAACCTTCACACACACAAGCAGAATGAACAATCGAGTACCAGATGCCTTTGCTATTTAGCATCGTATTGGAAAGAGATTTTGGTTATGGCTAAGAAGCCGTTTGTGATGTCTTCGAGTAGCATCCCATGTTATAAAGGGAAAAGGATTATGGATATTGAGGAAGAAGATCAGCCATGGTTTTATAATGTCTTGCAGTCAATGACTAAAAAAGTGTATCCAGATTTAGCTACTAGAGACAACAAAAGAGCTATACAGTGTTGGGCATTATAATTTGCAGTTTTAGACAACTAATTGTACAGAAGAATGTCAAACAGGGTATTATTAAGATGTGTGTCGAAGAAAGAAGCTGAAGGGATTATGGAACAGATCCATGTAGGAGTTTGCAGCACCCACATGAATGGAAATGTAACACCCTTCGCCCAGTCCCGTGAGACCTGAGGACGGATGCCACATTCGGTGCCGGAGACACCGTCTTAACTTAACATACAAATCATAAAATTAGATTCGGAATTAGAAGTAATTGAGTATTCATAAGTTTAGCGAGTAATATGTTTTTTTTTTATTAGATAATCATTTCATTTCGTTTTCATCTCTTTTTTTTTTTTTTTTTTGAAAAATAGATTGAGAAAAATCCTACAGAAATACTGTAAGAATTTCCCTTTAAAAACTGAGCTCGCCAAACATGTGAATACAAAACACTCCCAATTAAACTCCAAACTCCCAACATCTCTAAATAATCATCATAACACAACAACACTTCTATATTTTCATAACTATATAAATCCTCAATAGCATTTTAATATTCATCAATTAATTGCATTCAGTATATATATCATGTCTTAATAAACTAATCATACCAACTCTCTTGAAATATTTTATATTCAATCATTTAATCCAAAACCAGGAAAGTCTCAAGACACAGGGCAACAACTCTCATGAAGAACTCAGAACATAATCTTTCCATTATAGTGGTCAAAATGGGCACTCAAGTCAAAGATGCATGTGGCCCGGCATAACAGAGTCAGTTTGGGTTTTTCATCCATAAGTTGAGCTATATATATCCAAATTGGACATAAGAGGATGGGTTGGAAAGCTAAGAAGTAGACCTACAACTTTCATGAAGGACTCAGACACAAATAGAGAATAGAAAGGATCGAAAAAGTGTCCTAAATCTCACCCAATAACACATTTTCCCAAATTCAGCTTACTTTAACCATGAAAAGAACATGAAAGACATAGATACAAGGTAGAGGTTTCTACCACATATTAAATACTCATCAAACATCACCCAAGAGCATGTTATTGCAACCAAAGTTCAACAAATCAATCATTTCATACAAAATCCCCAAATATACACATGATAGCATATATGCACACAATCAAAAATTCAAGTAAGGTAAGTGTGTTTATGAACACTAACATTAAAAACAAGTTGTAACAAGCTTAACTAAAACTCTTTAACCCTTAGCTTGCCCTTCTCTTTGGTAGAAGATTCTCCACCCTTTGACCCAAGTAGGAAAATCTCTAAATTTCTTGAAATTAGTCACTAAAAATCACTTCTCTAGCTTCACTCTCAAAAATTAATTACTTAACTCAAGTTGGATGAGGTGAATTTGGTGGATTTAGCAAGTAGAAGTTGAAGAAAAACAAAGAGAAAAAGGAGAGGAAGTTGGTGTTGAAGAGAAGAAGAAGAAGAGAAAAAGTGGTTGCTCAATTATTGGAGTTGATCTTTATAAAGCAACTAAGGGTATTTTGGTCTTTTCCCACAATTGGATGGCTAAGATTAAGTCAAAAGTAATCTCATCTAATGGGTAAAAATATTCTCCAATTCAATTCCTTCAAAATATTATTTATCTCCATAAATTTCTCAAATTACTCCATAAAAATAATTCCTCAAATTTCCTTAATTAATAAAGCATCATAATTCACTATTCACTAATTATCTAAATTCTCCAAAAATATTCATTACTTACTTTCTACCCATAAAAATCATGCATACATACTCCAAAAATATTAAAGAAAATAGAAAACATATATAGTAATTTTTTCGGATCAAAATAATACTGACTCCCGGACCGGTAGTACTATTCACAGACCGGTTGTACTATTCACAGACCTGTAAATCACTATCCACTCATAGTTAATTATACTCAATATCTTCCTCGAATCTAAATAAAACATTATCCCCCTCTCTGTAGCACCATTCATGACCCGATAAAATAATATCATTTTAAGATTCGAAAATTTTGGAACGTTACAAGAAAAGCGCTATTTAAGAAAAATCTCAAATAGGGTTTCATCTGATCGATAATGGAAAGGGATTTTATTTCTTTTATGAAAAGGTGTTTGAAATGTTAAATTCACGGAGACCTGAGTCACATTACTGTGAATACTCAAATTTTGAGGCTCAAAAAGCCTGTTTTCCCGAATTGCAAACAGTCCGGCCGGACCAGAGGCCATTTTAGGAGTTTACCGAAAGTATGCCAATATGGTACTTGAAATGTCCGAAAAATTACGAAGATAATAGAACTGGTCCCGAAATATTTTTTGGAGGTACGGAACTCCCGAAAAAGCCTTCGGAACGAAAAACTAGAAAGTGGACAAGCCACGGCGGTGGCGGCCGCCGCGGGGGTGCCAGCCCTTCACGACGGCGGAGACCGCCAGCAAGGACGGCGGCGGCCGCCCCCCAGCCTGTTTTTTCCTATAAAAATAGCCCCGGTTCACCTTTTTTACTCAGTCTGTGTTGACGGACGCTCTCTTCTCCCCTATGCTCCTTGCGGTTCTTTTATTGCTTTTCTGCATTTAGTGTAGGCTTTTATTACTCTGCTGTTGTGATATTTGGCCACTTAAATTAAATTAATTCTAATTAATATTCCCCAAACGAGGAGCTTAATCTGGAGTTTTCAAGCTGAAGCTAAGAAGCGGCCGCCGATTAACTCAGGTAATAACGAAACCCTGTCTATTTAATTTCAGCATTTCATGCATATTCTTCTTCTACTCCAATTCTGAATTAAACTGTTGCATAAATGCATTCACGTCATCAATTTGGCAAATAAACTGCCTTAATTAAATATGATTAAGCTTAAATGCCCGGTTAATTAATAATCGTGGTGTTAAAGCCTAAATTCGGCAATATTGGCTAAAGTATCTAGTCAATTAATGACTATGGTATAATCGCCTTTATTTCGAACAGTCCGGCTTAAGTCCAATTAATCAATAATTGTGGCTAAATGGCCTTAATTAAACACGTTTTTTGGCAATAAATTGTCTATATTGCAATTCAATTGATCACTTTTGGCAAACAAATTGCCTATAAGTAGATTAATCATTTTTAGCGACAAATCGCTTAAATCGAAGCTTTGGCAAAATGCCTTGAATTAATCAATCTTTTGGCTAAAAGCCTTAAATCACTCATTTTGGCGACAATCGCCCAATCAACACCTTTTGGCAAACAAATTGCCTAAATCAATCCATTTTGGCTAAAAGCCTTCAAATAATCAATTTTGGCGACAATCGCCTAAATCACATCAATTTTTGGCAAACAAATTGCCTAAATCAATCTTTTTGGCTAAAAGCCTTAAAATCAACACTTTTTGGCAACAAACGCCTAATCAAATCAATCAATTCTTTGGCAACATGCCTAAACAAAATGCACGAAGCATACACACACTCATGCATTAAGCGTACCCATTCAAAGCCCTTTAAAAAAGGCCTATCGAACTACGTCGACTTTGATCTTCCATTCAAACGGAAGTACGTAGGCACGTTTGGAATTTAACCCCGAGCGGCAAAGCATTCATTCATTAGTTAGTTCATCAGCATGACATAGTCTCGGGATCCACCTCGGGTTCGCAAACTATGCCTTAAACATTGGGATAATTAATCTAGTAATTAGGTTAATTAAAATTGGAGTCAACTTAGGGTTTTTTCCTAGTTTACCCTAAAATAATTAAACAAGGTGGCGACTCACACATTCACGTGCATTTCTGCCCTTAGTCATATTCATTATATGCCTATTTTCGGGGGAGGGGTTCACAGTTTGGCGACTTCACTGGGGAATTATGTAATCATTTTACATAAAGTGGACTACAATTGTTGTGTAAACTAACTTGCCCTTCTTTAGGGTATTATTTTACTATGCTTTGTTTTGCAGGTACCCCAACAAAGATTAAGTATTCTTTCTTTAAGAATGCTTAATAAGGAGAATTTGGACCTAATTGAAATTTACTTTAAATCAGTTAAATTTGTTTATTTATTTGCACGAATTGAGAATCTTTTTCTCCATTGCATAAAAAACGAATGTCAAATGAATTTCTTCTCTCTCTGTTCAAACTTCTGAGTCTGGATAGCAAGTAGCGCTGATCGGCAAGTCTCCTTGATTATGTCGACGGACAGCCAAAGCGTCCTCCCTGTTACCGCAAACCATCCCTAATCCTTTTGGGGGTGGCCCATGAGTATGCGTACTGTTGGACCCACGCGAAACTCTTTGTTTCACATGTGGTTAGGTATATCCACACTCAAGGTTCAAGGGTCCCTTAATAAGCCAATTCCCTATTTGTGTCATAGCCTATAGAACCTATCCTTTAGGGCTGTATGCACCCAATGATGCGAACCATATCATTAAGACGAATTATGACGTGATGTTGTGCGCATTCATGACATATCACTTCATAAGAACATTAAAAAGAACACAAAATATTCTTTTTGGTCATGCACAACTGGACAAAAGAGTCGATCTGCTTCAGCTACCCTGATACAGAATACTACCCACTATACCCTAATCCAGCTACCTTTATCCTATCAGGTACCCACTGTTCGAGTGCCTATCCAAGTTCCAGTCACACCTACAGTGCTATCACCAACCTCACCAGCTTCACCAGCTTCACCAACCTCACCAACTTCAACTGCACCAATGGCATCACTTGCTGACATCCAAAATCTCATGGAACAACTAGAAGCCAGAATGGAGGCTAGAATGAATGAGGCATTAGTTGCCCAGAGAACTGCCCTAATAGCCGAACTAGGTAGTGGTAATGGAAATGGGGCTTCCGCTGGGGGAAGTGGACCTACTACCTCCAATCAGGGACCTATTGCTGAACCGACAAACCCTGCCCTTAACCTGGATGACATGCCCTCCAGAACTGCTTCTGAGCTGGAAGCTCAGAAAATGAGAGAAAAACTGGAATTGTTGGAAAGGTCTATTACTGCCCTTAAGACACACAAGGAAGTAGTGGACATGGACTCCTTGTCCTTGTTCCCCGAAGCAAGACTGCCAACAAAGTTCAAAATGCCCAACATGGACAAGTTTGATGGAACCACTTGTCCCAAAACGCACTTGAAAATGTATGTGGGTGCCCTAAATCCGTTCGGACTGAACAGCGAGCTCCTTGCTCAGTTGTTTCAACAATCACTCACCGGTGTTGCTTTGAGGTGGTTTGTCAGCCTGGACCGGTCTAAAATGAAGACCTGGGAAGACATCTGCAATGCGTTTAATACGCAATACCACTATAATATGGAGGTTGATGTTACTCGGAGGGAGCTGGAGACCACCAAACAGAAAAACAATGAACCCTTTTCCTCGTTCCTTATGAGGTGGAGGGCCAAGCCCGCCCAAATGATCAACCAGCCTTCTAAGCAAGAACAGGTGGACATAATTATAAAGAACCTGCTGCCTGTCTACCAACAACAACTACAAACTCAGTACCTACCAACGTTTCAGTCGCTCATTGCCACTGCTACAAAGGTAGAAGATTTAATTCAAATGGGGCAACTGAAAGAAGACTCGGGAACCTCAAAGTACAAGAAGCCTAGCCAAGCTAGCACAGTTCACGAAGTGACAAGTATCACCCCCACGAATCCTTTACGTGTGGGGAATATGAGAAATGGCAGCCAGTCGAGGAGGAATTACACTGATCTCGGGATGCCAATCCTTTTGGTATTCCGAGAGGCTGTCAAGGCAAACTACATCAAGCCTTTGGAAGCAAGGCCGCCACCCAACCCATTACCAAGGAACTACAGAGCTGATGAATACTGTGAGTATCATCAGGGTAACGGGCACAAGACTGAAGTGTGCTGGACGCTTAAGAACTGCATCCAAGACCTGGTGGACGACGGTTCAATTATTCCAAGGAATAAGCCAAACATTAGCACTAATCCTTCACCAAATCACGAGATAAATGCTATCGTTGCTGACCAGGAATTGATCGATCCTTTCAAACTATTCCTAGAAATGAATGACATCTGTGTCCTGGAAATATTTGCTGATGCCTGGGACAACAAGCCAGAAGCAATAACTGAACTAGAAGTGGAAGACTTCATGCAGCCCAGTCTCTTTGACGAGGTTGCGATCATTATAGGAAATGATGAGAACCAAGACCTGCTGAGCCTGATCAAGCCGTACAAAGGGCCTCTCACCAACTGGTACGCCAAGGAGGAGCACGCTTGTGAACCCCCACCCCAAATGTTAGGCATATGAATGCATGTGACTAAGGGCAGAAATGCACGTGAATGTATGAGTCGCCACCTTGTTTAATTATTTTAGGGTAAACTAGGAAAAAACCCTAAGTTGACTCCAATTTTAATTAACCTAATTACTAGATTAATTAACCCAATGTTTAAGGCATGGTCTACGAACCCGAGGTGGATCCCGAGACTATGTCATGCTGATTAAACTAACCAAAGAATGAATGCTTTGCAAGGAAGATGAAGTAATTGGATAAAAAAAAAATGTTTATGTGATTTCGACTTGCCGCTCGGGGTTAGATCCCAAACGTGCCTACGTACTTCCGTTTGAATGGAAGATCAAAGTCAACGTAGTTCGATAGGCCTTTTTAAAAGGGCTTTGAATGGGTATGCTTAATGCATGAGTGTGTGTATGCTTTGTGCATTTGTTTAGGCATTTTGCCAAAAAAAATGTTGATTGGGCTTATTGGTTTGCCAAAAAATGTTGATTAAGGCCTTTGGCCAAAAGGTTTTGTGATTTATGCAATCTGATTGCCAAACGATTGGTTATTTAAAGGCTTTTTAGCCAAAATGTGTTGTTTTGAAGACTTTTAACCAAAAAGATTAATTTTAGGCAATTATTGCCAAAAAGTTTATTATTTAGGCGATTGTCGCCAAAATGCTTGATTTAAGACTTTTAGCCAAAAAATGGGTTGATTTAGGCAAATTGTTGCCAGAAATTGGTTATTCTCACTTATAGGCGATTTGTTTGCCTAAAATAATTAAATGAACTGCAATGTAGGCAATTTTAATGCCACAAGAACGTGATTAATTAAGGGCTTTTAGTCACAATTATTGATTAATTGGACTTAAGCCGAAAATTGTTCGAAATAAAGGCGATCATACCATAGCCATTGATAGACTAGATATTTTAAGCCAATATTGTCGGATTTAAGCTTTAATACCACGATTATTAATTAACCGGGCATTTAGCTTAATCATATTTTAATTGAGGCAATTTACTTGCCTATGTGATGATGTGAATGCATTTATGCAGTTGTAGAATTATTAGGAGTAGAAGAGAAGCATGCATGAAGTTCTAAAATTTAAATAGGCAGAGTTTAGTTCATGTACCTGATTTAATCGTCGACCGCTTCTTAACTCCAGGTTAAGCTCCTCGTTAAGGGAATTAATTTTAATTTAATTTTAAGTGACCAAGTATCACAACAATAAAATAAAACTAAAATTAAACAATGCAAGAAAGCGGTAAAGAATCGCAAAGAGCGTAGGGAGAAGGAGCGTCCATCAACACAGATTGAGTGTCTAAAAACGGAGCACCGGGGCTGCTTTTATAGGAAAAAAGGAGACCCGAGGGCGGGCGTGCCCGCCCTCGAAGGCGGCCTAGACCACCCTTAAGGGCGGTCATGCCCTCCCTGCAGGGCGGGCGTGCCCTACAGGGCCAGGCGGGCTTGCCCGCCCTTCCGGGCGGGCGTGCCCGCCCTTCTGAGCGGGCGTGCTCGCCTGGTCAGGCGGGCAAGCCCGCTCGGCTGGGCAGGCGTGCCCGCCCTGATGGGCTTGCCCGCCTAGGCTGGGTGGGCGTGCCCGCCCTGATGGGCGGGCCTGCCCGCCTGGTCCGAGCGGGCGTGCCCGCCCTGCTAGGGCAGGCCCGTGCTCACTTTCTATATTTTTTCCACTCTAAAGGCTTTTTCGGGAGTTCTAGACCTTCAAAAAATATTCCGGGACCAGTTCCGTGATCCCCGTAATTTTCCGGATGTTCCGAGTACCATATTGGTATACTTCCAGTGAACTTCCAAAATAGCCTTCGGTCCGGCCGGGCTGTTTGCGGTCCGGGAAAACAGGCTTTTTGAGTCTCAAAATTTGAGTATTCACAACGCTGCTGATAAGCCCCCTCCCGAGTCAAACCTAGAGTCAAAGTCTGTAATCAAGTCCTGTACTGAGTCTGAGTCTGACCCCGAGTCTGAAACCGAGTCAGAGTCCAGTTCAGTTCTGAGTTGTCTGTGTTGGATTTAGAAAATCCAGACTTCAAATTTGATGTAATTTTTGAGGACGATTCCGTCCTAATCAATAAGAGCTTGCAAATTATTGGCTACCCCACGTGTCTATCTTTCCAAGCATTTCCAAGCAAAAATAATGAAAATCAAATAAATGAAATAAAAAATGAAAAAGAAAAAATAATAATTGGCAAAGAAGAAAATGAACATACATACATTGCATCTGACTGTGTGAACAGGGAACAGGTCATTGAATGCTTGAAGAAGTTTGCCGATTGCTTCATGTGGAAGGCAAGTGACATCACGGGAATTGACTCGGCAATAAGGGTGCACAAGATTCCAGTATACCCTGAGGCTAAGCCGGTAAAACAGAAGCTAAGAAGGCTGAAAATATAATGGTCCTTGAAAATCAAGGAGGAAGTAGCCAAGCAACTGGAGAATAAGTTCATAGAACCCATTACCTACCCGACATGGTTAGCGAATATTGTGCCGGTGCCGAAGAAAGATGGCAAAGTCAGAATGTGTGTGGATTACCGGGATTTGAATAAAGCATGTCCGAAGGACGACTTTCCCCTGCCGCATATTGACTTGTTGGTGGACCGAATGGCGGGACACGAGATGGTCTCCTTGACCGATCTTGCTGTCGGATACAATCAAATAATGATGCATTTGCCAGACAAAGAGAAAACGACATTCATCACGGAGTGGGGAACCTACTGCTACAGGGTTATGCCTTTTGGGCTCAAAAATGCCGGGGCAACCTATCAAAGAATCGCAACGACCATCTTCCATGACATGATTCACAAAGAAGTAGAAGTGTATGTGGACGATATGGTTGTTAAATCAAAAACAGCTGAAGAACATACAACAGCACTTGAGAAGTTCTTCCTTAGACTTCAAAAGTACAATTTAAAGCTCAACCCGGTGAAATGTCTGTTTGGAGCTACATCCGGAGTATTTCTGGGGCATATGGTTAGTCGGAAGGGCATAGAGATTGACCCTTCAAAAGCCAAAGCCGTTGTGGAAATGCCAGCACCGAAGATGGAAAAAGAAGTTCGGGGTTTCCTGGGAAGGCTACAGTACATCAGCCGGTTGATCAATCAATTGGCCAATACTTGTGGTCCGATTTTCAAATTACTCAGGAAAGGAGTAGCCATCAAATGGAATGAGGATTGTCAGAAAGCTTTCGACCAAGTTAAGCAATATCTGTTATCCCCGCCAATTTTACAACCACCAAGGCTAGGAAAGCCTTTGCTATTGTACCTATCAGTGACAAAATAAGCGATGGGTGCAATGCTAGCTCAACAAGCAGAAGATATAAGGGTAGAAAATGCCGTGTACTACCTCAGCAAAAGGATGCTAGACTACGACCTAAAATACAATAAGATAGAGAAATTATGTCTGGCTCTAGTTTGGGCTTGTACAAAGCTGCAGCACTACCTCTCGTCCTACACCACATACGTTATTTCTGAATCAAACCCCTTGAAATTCCTTATGGAGAGGCCGATTCTTGATAGTAAGATGGCTAAGTGGGTGTCGGTGCTCGCAGCCTATGATTTAAAATTTGTACAACGGAAGGCAGTGAAAGGCGGAGCCTTGGCTGATCAAATAGCGGAATTACTGGTCGAAGACCAAATGCCGGAGGTAGAATTTCCTGATGAAGACTTGTTGAGCTTGGAAAGTGAAGTCTGGGAAATGTACTTCGATGGAGCTTCAAACTACCATGGAAATGGGATTGGAGTCGTATTCAAAACTCCTTGTGGAGAATACGTCCCAATCGCAGTCAAATTAGATTTCGACTGCACCAACAATGAAGCCGAGTATGAAGCTTGCATAAAGGGGTTAGAAGCAGCCCTGGAAAAGGGGATAAAGGTCCTCAAGGTTTTCGGGGATTCCAATTTAATAGTCTCCCAAGCTTTGAGAAAATGGAAAATTAAGGAAGAGCATTTGGTTCCTCACCTACAACGCTTGGACGAATTGGCTCAGCAATTTGAGGATTTATCCTTCCACTACTTGCCGCAAGCCAAAAATCAGTTTGCTGATGCTCTGGCTACTTTGGCCTCCATGGTTAATGTAGGGGGAGACCAAGTCATTCGACCTCTGACAGTTCGGCTACAGAAACAGCCAGCACATATCATGAATTTGGTGGATGACAAGCCCTGGTATTGGGATATACAAAATTATCTTCAGAATGAAGCCTACCCGGAGGGATCCGCCAAGACTGATCAACGGACATTGAGACAGTTAGCATCCAGATATTTCCTTACTGGGGGAGTTCTGTATAAAAGAAGTTGGAATGGCCTGCACCTAAGGTGCGTTGATGAGGGAGAAGCTCAAACCATCATGGATTCTTTACATAATGGGGAGTCTGGTCCACACATGCACGGGATAGCCTTGGCTCGGAAAATCGTGAACCTAGGTTATTATTGGTCGACCATGAATGCAGATTGCGTGAGGCACGCGCAGAAGTGCCATGAGTGTCAAATTTTTGCTAAGCTGCAAAGACAGCCTCCGGTCAATTTGAATCCTATTGCTTCACCATGGCCTTTCGCAACTTGGGGCATAGACGTGATCGGAAAGATCCACCCAAAGGCTTCTAATGGTCATCAATTCATCCTGGTTGCTGTAGATTATTTCACTAAGTGGATCGAGGCAGCCTCTTATTCGGCTTTGAATGCCAAGAAGGCAGCACAGTTCGTTCGTACTAACATCCTTTGTCGGTACGGAATGCCATTTGAAATCATCACTGATAATGGGTCCCACTTTCAGAGTCAATTTTCTGATTTGTTGAAAGAAAAGAGAATCCAACATCATAAGTCCTCACCCTATCGTCCACAAACAAATGGGGCTGTAGAGGCTGCAAATAAGGCTATAAAAGTCATTCTACAAAAGACAGTTCAAAAGCATAAAGCTTGGCACGAACAATTACCAAATGCCTTATGGGGATACAGGACTTCAATCAAAACGCCTACTAGGGCAACTCCGTATTCCTTAGTGTATGGTATGGAAGCAGTGTTGCCTATTGAGCTGGAAGTTCAGTCGGCGAGGATTATCCGGGAAAGCCAGATCAACGAAGCAGATTGGGCTAAGAATTATCATTTACAACTCTTGGGTATGGACGAAAAACGATTGCAAGCGATCCACCAAACTCAAGTTTACCAGAGAAGAATGGCACGGCATTTCAATAAGAAGGTCAAAGACCGAAAACTGGAAGAAGGTTGTTTGGTCCTGAAAGAAATTAGACAGCCAATCATAGACCCGCGTGGGAAGTTTCGTCCTCATTGGGCTGGGCCCTACATTCTAAAGAGAATATTGTCTGGCGGAGCCGTCATTTTGACTGATTTGGATGGTCTGGAATTCACGAATCCATGTAATTTAAATCAGTTAAAAAGATATTTTGTATAATAAGCATTGCATAATGTAAAAAGGGCTACATTAGACCTGATTCTCCTCGGAAAAAAGAAATTGTGTATCGGAGATATGTAGGCAGCCCTCTTTGGGCGCGGTCTAAACATTAATGAAAAAAAAAATCATTTCACAATTCATTCTTCTTTGCCAAATAAAAAAAAAGGGAAAGAAAAGAAAGAAGTGAAAAAAAAAAAGAGAAAAACCCGCTAAGTCGAAAACCCGAAAGGGCGGCTTAGGCAAAAGTCGGGGCCCGCTAAGTTGAAAACCCGAAAAGGGCGACTTAGGGAAAAATGGGTAGCTCGCTAAGTTGAAAACCCGAAAGGGCGGCTTAGGCAAAAATTAGAGCTTGAATAAATAAAGTTGGAAAATGCTTGGAAAGCTTAAAAGTCAAATGACATTCCAATGAAAGCAATAAAGTCAAACAGTCGGAAGTCAAGCAGAAAGCAATAGAGTCCAAAATAAATAAATAATGAAGTCTAAGTCCAAGTCCAAGTCCGAAAAAAAAAAAAACAAAACATACATCCAAAATCCAAAGTCAAAGTCCCAAACAAAAAAGTCAAAATAAGGGAAAAACAACAAAAGTCCAAAAGCCTATAAGAGTCTAGGTGTCCCGTCGCCTCCGTGGGGCAACATCCTCCGAGTCATCCCTAGTTGCTGAACTCTCTCCAACCTCGCCTGTCCGAGGAGCCAACACAATCTCCTCATCAGTCCCAATCTCATCATCAGCGTCAGCCTGAGCCCAACCTTCAAGTACACTTAGCAGTGCGTTCCTCCTTGGCCTTTCAGCCGGCCAGACAACGACAATGAACCAGGTCCGATACTCAGGAGAAGTCTGAACACCGGCAGGATTAGGTAAAGGCCTAACAATGTGATGGTCTCTAACCCAAGCCCTAAGGACGACTCGGGTAACACCCGGAGTGATGGTTGAATCAGCTGAAATGTCATCCATAATCTGTGAATACTCAAATTTTGAGGCTCAAAAAGCCAGTTTTCCCAGACTGCAAACAGTCCGGCCTGCAACAGTGCCATGCCAATTAGTTTGACTTTGCTACAGTAAACAGTTTTGCCAGACTGTAAACAGTCCGGCCGGACCGGAGGCCATTTTGGAAACTCACCGAAAGTATGCCAATATGGTACTTAAAACGTCCGGAATGTCGCAACGATCACGGAACAGGTCCCGGAATATTTTTCGAAGACCCGAAACTCCCGAAAACTCCTCCGGAGTGAAAAAGCCCAAGTAACCGCGGCCGAGCACGGTGGCTCCGGCCACCGTGGCACCTGCCGCCGGCACCGGCGGCACCTGCAGCAGGCCACGGCGGCACCTGCCGCCGGACATCCGGCGGCCCCTGCCGCCGGCGACCCATTTTTGCCTATAAAAGGCCACTTACCTCTTCAATTTTGCCACCCCTGTCAGTGTTGACGGACGATCTTCCTCCCTCCCACGCTCCTTGCGATTTCTTTACCGCTTTTTGCATTTAATTTAATTTTTATTGCATTTTTATTGTGATACGTGGACACTAAAATTAAACAAAATAAAATTAATTAATATTTCCTAAACGAGGAGCTTAATCTGGAGCTAAGAAGCGGCCGTCGATTAAATCAGGTACACAAACGAAACTCTGCTCATTTAATTTTAGCACTTCATGCATATTTCTCTTCTACTCTTAATAATTCTACAACTGCATAAATGCATTCACGTCATCATTTAGACAAATAAACTGTCTTAATTAAGCACGATTAAGCTTAAATGTCCGGTTAATTAATAACCGTGGTATTAAAGTTTAAATCCGACAATATTGGCTAAAATGCCTAGTTAATCAATAACTACGGTGTAATCGCCTTTATTTCGAACACTTCGCCTAAAGGTCCGATTAATCGATAATTGTGGCTAAAAGCCTTAATCAATCGCGTTTTGGCAACAAATTGCCTACAGTTTAATCAATCACATTTTGGCAACAAATTGCCTACGGTTTAATCAATTTTGGTAAACAAATTGCCTATAAATTAGATTAACCACTGTCTAGCGACAAATCGCTTAAATCGAACTTTTTGGCAAAATGCCTTAAATTAATCAATCTTTTGGCCAAAGGCCTTAAAATCAATCAATTCTGGCGACAATCGCCCAATCAACACTTTTGGCAAACAAGTTGCCTAAATCGACACATTTCGGCCAAAGGCCCTAAAATCAACCATTTTGGCGACAATCGCCTAAATTACACATTTTAGCAAACGAATTGCTTAAATCAACACTTTTTGGCCAAAGGCCTTAAAATCAATCATTTTGGCGACAATCGCCCAATCACATCATTTTGGCAAACAAATTGCCTAAATCAACTCATTTCGGCCAAAGGCCCTAAAATCAACCATTTTGGCGACAATCGCCTAAATTACACATTTTAGCAAACGAATTGCTTAAATCAACACTTTTTGGCCAAAAGCCTTAAAATCAATCATTTTGGCAATAATAAGCCTAAATATCAACTTTGGCGACAAATCGCCTAACAACCATTTTTGGCACAAATGCCTTAAAACCAACATTTTTGGCAACGAATGCCTAATCGAATCAATCGATCCTTTGGCAAAATGCCTAAACAAACATGCACGAAGCATACACACACTCATGCATTAAGCATACTCCTTCAAAGCCCTTGAAACAAGGCCTATCGAACTACGTTGACTTTGATCTTCCATTCAAACGGAAGTACGTAGGCACGTTAGGGATTTAACCCCGAGCGACAAGTCGAAATCACTTAAACATTTCATTAATCAATCATTCACCTTGCAAAGCGCTCATTCATGTGAATACTCAAATTTTGAGGCTCAAAAAGCCTATTGGTTGACTTTGCTACAGTAAATTTGACTGTGCTACAATGAATTTGCTACAGCAAATTTAATTGTGCTACAGTGCATTTGCTACAGTAAATTTGACTTTTCTACAGTAACTTTGACTCACAAGGCTCAAAGAGCCAATTTTTCCGGACTGCAAACAGTCCGGCCGGACCGGAGGCCATTTCGGAAGTTCACCGAAAATATATCAATATGGTACTTGAAACGTCCGGAATTTTACGAGGATCGCGGAACAGGTCCCGGAATATTTTTCGGAGGTCCGAAACTCCCAAAACAGCTCCCGAAGCGACACACGGTGGCCGCACCGGCCACGGCGGCGCCAGCCCCCACCAAGCGCGGGCGACAGCCCTCGCCCAGCGCGGGCGGGGCCTGGCGCCCAGCGCGGGCGAGAACCCTCGCCCAGCGTGGGCGGGGACCCTCGCCCAGCGCGGGCGAGGCCCCTCGCACCGCGCGCGGGCGAGGCCCCTCGCGCCGCGCGCGAGCGAGACCCCTCACCAGTGTCAGCCTGAGTCCAACCCTCAAGTGCACTCAGCAGTGCGTTCCTCCTCAGCTTTTCAACCGGCCAGACAGCATTCACGAACCAGGCCCGATACTCAGGAGAAGTCTGAATACCAGCAGGATTAGGTAAAGGCCTAACCATCTGATGATCTCTAACCCAAGCTCTAAGGACAGCTCGGGTAACTCCCGGAGTGATGGTGGAATCAGATAAAGAGTCATCCATGATCGGTACAGTCTGATCTATTCCCATCTGCCTCATAACGCGCGAAGCGCAGTACCAAGTACAATGGGTAAGGCCTAAAAGGTAAACCTGAGTATGGTGAGAGCTGACTTGAATAAAGCGGGTAATGCCGTACCAAGGTACAAACCACAACATTTCGTTTGGACCCAATTCAATCAGCCATGAGGTCCAGGCATCAGCAGACGGATGTGTGATCAAGATCCTCCGCATGCGATACTGGACAGGGTTATAAGGCAGCAAAGTAGGAGTGGCAACCACTTGGAGATGGTCCTTCAACCAAACCTGAGTAATGGATCCTTTCTATTACAAAGGAACAGGCTAAAAAGAAGAAAAGATAAGAAATAGAAAAAGAAGAAATACCTGAAGAATAATAGGAGAAACCGTCCAATCCTCAAAGCCTAAAGCGGCTCTGTCGAGGCTCCTGATAGTTTCTGCCAGCACAATACCACCTATGCAACCCATATCCTCCATCTGCCGAACCATGGGACAAAGTCGCAAACCCCCGTAGCCCGGATCCTTGTTGAACAAGAAGCCAGCCAATAAACAAAAAACCAAGGCCCGCATCCTTAGCCTCATCCGGTCTGGGTCATCTGAACAGACCCCTGAAAACTCATCAATCAGGGGCAACAAAATTGCTTTCTGATCACCAACAATCATGGCCCTAGCTTGTGGTCGGCTGAACTGAAACAGGTTCTCAAACGACCGAACATACCCGATCTTGACTTCATGCCTGACCAAAGGGGCATTGGGGGTCGCACCCTATGATAGCACAGAACTCCTCAAAAAGAGGACACATCTCCTCCATCATGGCTCCGAACCGGAAAACATGGGCCTCAGGATCCCAAAGTCTGATGCAGGCCCATAAAAAGTTCCAGTCGATCACCACCCCCCTGAGCGTAACGATAGGAGAGAGACCGTACCTCCCCAAGTTGATCTTTTCAACTTTGGAGAGACTCCTAATCCAGCTGTGCATGCTGTGAGTAAAAAAAGGATTCATTCTTTGAAGATAAGAAGAAGAAGAGAGAAAAGGAAGGATGAATGAAAAACCAAACAAGAAACTTGTTTTTATAGAAGAATGCGCCGAATGATGGCGGCAGCTGCCGCCAAATTGCCACCGAACGAGGGCGGCAGCAGCCGCCAAAACGTCAGCGGCAGCAGCCGCCGACGGCGGGGGCCACAAAAAAAAAAAAAAAAAAAAAAAAGTACATCCGAAATGGTGAAACCCCATTTTCATTTCAAACATGCATACATATTTTCAATACTAACCAAGTGCAGGTACGAATAAAATTCAATACAAAAGTACAATGCAGAAGCACCATCAAAGAGGAAGTTTTGAAGGGTAATCATGGAAAGGATCCAGCAAAGGGTACGCAAGACTTCAAACAGTACCGAGGCAAAGCCGATTCAAGGGGTTAGGGCCAGAATGATTTCTCCAGAAATGGAAGATGCTCCAACAGAGAGGTGTCTGAATTTTGAGCTTAAAAGCGACAGAATAAAGAAGTTATGGTTGGGTCTGCACAGTCACGATGCTATCCCTACACTACTCAAGTCATCTCAGAATCAAGTTGCCTCGACATTCTTTATGGAGAGGCTGCTTCTAAAAAAAAAAAAAAAAAAAAAAAAAAAAAAAAAAAAAAAAAAAAAGGAAAAATGGGTCAAAAGGAACCTCTGCACAAAAGAAAGAAATCAAGGACAAAGCTACAGGAAATCAAGTTGTCAAAAAACGGGTCAACTGCAAGCTCTCCGTTAAATTCAAACCCATCAAGGGTAGATGACAAATCATCTCAGCCATAAGGACAAAGACCACAGCGGCTGCTCACATTTTGAAAAGCAAGTTAAAAGAAGCAGTCATTTCCACAAATTGGATGACAACAAACAACTTGAAAATGAAGCGCCTAGCATGGTACAAGTACAAGTGTCCTTATAAACAAGGATCATTTCTCAAAACAAAGGAAAGGAAGAGTCTCCTCAAAATTCCTTATGGAGAGGAGAACCATTGAGGAAATAAGTTTCAAATTCAGAGGAAGATAAAGTTCAAGAAAAAGAATCAAATTAACCTCAAGAATTCAAACATGGTGAAGCCAAAGCATAAAAGCTTCTTCAACACTCAAGCCACTCAAGTTACCACCACAATGTGGGTATTCAAAACTCTTTGTGATGAATACAAGTCATATTTCAGTCAACCAGTGGTAAAACCACTACAACAACAAAGTCAGATTCGCCTAAGGTCATCACTATCATACGAACTCGAGTCAATAAGTTGATTCAACATCAAATCGGGAAGGAACCCCACAAAGACACCCAGTCGGGAAGGAATCCCACGAAGAAATCAAGCCAGAAATGAATTCTGCATCAACATCAAATCGGGAAGGAATCCCGCATAGACATCCAGTCGGGAAGGAATCCCGCGAAGAAATCAAGCCAGAAATGAATTCTGCATCAACATCAAATCGGGAAGGAATCCCGCATAGACATCCAGTCGGGAAGGAATCCCGCGAAGAAATCAAGCCAGAAATGAATTCTGCATCAACATCAAATCGGGAAAGAATCCCGCATAGACATCCAGTCGGGAAGAAATCCCACAAAGACATCAAGCCGGGAAGAAATCCCGCAAAGACATCAAGCCGGGAAGAAATCCCGCAAAGACATCAAGCCGGGAAGCAATCCCGCGGAGAAATCAAGTCGGGAAGGAATCCCTAAGAAATCAAATTGGAAATGAATTCCACAATCAGCATTAAGTCGGCATTGAATTTTGCCTCAACAGCAAGTCGGAAATAAATTTCGCACCAAGACGGAAAGGAATTCCGCACTAACATCAAGCCGGAGATGAATTCCGCATCAGCCGAGCACGAAGTTCGCATCCTGGAAGGAACTACGAAAGACCTGATTCTCCCCATCCCCCGAAGAGCTCTTGGAGATACGTAGGCAGCCACAAAGGCCCGGTCACAAACATAAGTTTGCATCATAAATAACATCTTCTCTTTGCCAACATAAATCCATGCATTTGATCATTTCATTTAAAAAAAAAAAAAAAAAAAAACAACGGCGGGGTTTCCTCCTCTGCCCATCCTCAAAATTTGCGTTTTGGACAACCACCGACTCCCATAAATCATTTTTATGGTCGACGGTGGGGGGCAACTGTGAATACTCAAATTTTGAGGCTCAAAAAGCCTATTGGTTGACTTTGCTACAGTAAATTTGACTGTGCTACAATGAATTTGCTACAGCAAATTTAATTGTGCTACAGTGCATTTGCTACAGTAAATTTGACTTTGCTACAGTAACTTTGACTCACAAGGCTCAAAGAGCCAATTTTTCCGGACTGCAAACAGTCCGGCCGGACCGGAGGCCATTTCGGAAGTTCACCGAAAATATATCAATATGGTACTTGAAACGTCCGGAATTTTACGAGGATCGCGGAACAGGTCCCGGAATATTTTTCGGAGGTCCGAAACTCCCAAAACAGCTCCCGAAGCGACACACGGTGGCCGCACCGGCCACGGCGGCGCCAGCCCCCACCAAGCGCGGGCGACAGCCCTCGCCCAGCGCGGGCGGGGCCTGGCGCCCAGCGCGGGCGAGAACCCTCGCCCAGCGTGGGCGGGGACCCTCGCCCAGCGCGGGCGAGGCCCCTCGCACCGCGCGCGGGCGAGGCCCCTCGCGCCGCGCGCGAGCGAGACCCCTCGCCCCGCGCGGGCGAAACCTCTCGCCTCGCGCGGGCGAGGCCTCCCGCGCCGCGCGCGGGCGAGGACTCTCGCCCCGCGCGGGCGAGACCTCCCGCCCCGCGCGAGGGCGAGGCCTCTCGCCCCGCGCGGGCGAGGCCTCCCGCGCCGCGCGAGGGCGAGGCCTCTCGCCCCGCGCGGGCGAGGCCTCTCGCCCCGCGCGAGCGAGGTCTGTCGCCCCGCGCGCAGGGCCTGGCCCCCCCTCGCGCCCTGGGCGAGGCCTGCCGCCAGCACACGCGGGGCCTCTCGCCCTGCGCGGGCGGGGCCTGTCGCCCCACCGACAGGGCGGTAGCTACCGCCGAGCCTGGGCGGCAGCTACCGCCCAGATTTTCTGGCGGTGGCTACCGCCATGCACGGCGGCAGCCACCGCCCGGGACCCGAAAATGGCCTATAAATAGGCCATTTTCAGGCTGTTTATGACACCTCTTGTCTGTATTGACGGATGAAACCTTCTCCCTCTCACGCTCCTTGCGTCTTCTTTACCGCTTTTTGCATTTAATTTAATTTTATTGCATTTATGTTGTGTTATTTGACCACTAAAATAAAATAAAATTAAAAATTAATTAATATACCTAAACGAGGAGCTAAATCTGGAGTTAAGAAGTGGCCGACGATTAAATCAGGTACGTAAATAAAATTCCGCCTATTTAATTTTAGCACTTCATGCATGCTTCTCTTCTACTCTCAATCATTCTATAACTGCATAAAAAGCATGCACGTCAACTAAAATTCCGCTTAATCAAAAAAATCAAACTTTTTACGGCCAAAAGTCGTAAAATCGAACCATTTTGGCGAAACGCCTTAAAATCAACACTTTCGACTAAAAGTCATAAAATCAATCATTTTAGCGACAAATCGCTTAAAATCGACATTTTTGGCAAAATGCCTTAAAATCAATCATTTTCGGTTTAAAACCGTAAAATCAACCATTTTAGCGACAAATCGCTTAAAATCGACATTTTTGGCAAAATGCCTTAAAATCAATCATTTTCGGTTTAAAACCGTAAAATCAACCATTTTAGCGACAAATCGCTTAAAATCGACATTTTTGGCAAAATGCCTTAAAATCAATCATTTTCGGTTTAAAACCGTAAAATCAACCATTTTAGCGACAAATCGCTTAAAATCGACATTTTTGGCAAAATGCCTCAAAATCAATCATTTTCGGTTTAAAACCGTAAAATCAACCATTTTAGCGACAAATCGCTTAAAATCGACATTTTTGGCAAAATGCCTTAAAATCAATCATTTTCGGTTTAAAACCGTAAAATCAACCATTTTAGCGACAAATCGCTTAAAATCGACATTTTTGGCAAAATGCCTTAAAATCAATCATTTTCGGTTTAAAACCGTAAAATCAACCATTTTAGCGACAAATCGCTTAAAATCGACATTCTTGGCAAAATGCCTTAAAATCAATCATTTTCGGTTTAAAACCGTAAAATCAACCATTTTAGCGACAAATCGCTTAAAATCGACATTTTTGGCAAAATGCCTTAAAATCAATCTTTTAAGCGACAAATCGTTTAAATGAACCATTTTGGCACAAATGCCTAAATCAATCAATTTTCGGCAAAATGCCTAAACAACGTGCACAAAGCATACACACTCATGCACAAAGCATACACACAAAAATGCACAAAGCATACACAAAATCATGCATAAAGCATACACACAAAATGCACAAAGCATACACAAAATCATGCATAAAGCATACACACCCATGCATTAAGCATACCATTCAAAGCCCTCTAAAAGAGGCCTATCGAACTACGTTGACTTTGATCTTCCATTCAAACGGAAGTACGTAGGCACGTTCGGGATTTCACCCCGGGCGGCAAGTCAAAATCACACAAACATCTCATTAATCCATCATTCACCTTGCAAAGCATTCATCCATCGGTTAGTTCATCAGCATGACATAGTCTCGGGATCCACCTCGGGTTCGCAGACTGTGCCTTAAACATTGGGATAATTAATCTAGTAACTAGGTTAATTAAAAATGGAGTCACTTAGGGTTTTTTCCTAGTTTACCCTAAAATAATTAAACAAGGTGGCGACTCACACACTCACGTGCATTTCTTCCTTTAGTCACATGCATTCATATGCCGGTGATATTTTGGGAAGGGGTATACAGTTTGGCGACTCTGCTGGGGAGGTTATGTAATCATTTTGCATAAAAGTGGACTACAATTGTTGTGAAAAACTAACTGGCCTTTCTTTAAGGTATTATTTTATTATGCTTTGTTTTGCAGGGTACCCTAATACGAATCAAGTGTTCTTTCCTTAAGAATACTTGATAAATCCGGACTTAATGGAAAAATGTGATTAAAACATTAAAACTTGTTGATTTATTTGCACGATTGAGAATCCTTTTCTCCATTGCATAAAAAATGAACTTCAAATGAATTTCTTCTCTTTCTGTTCAAACTTCTGAGTCTGGATAGCAAGTAGCGCTGATCGGCAGGTCTCTTTGATTATGTCGACGGACAGCCAAAGCGTCCTCCCTGTTACCGCAAACCATCCCTAATCCTTTTGGGGGTGGCACATGAGTATGCGTACCGTTGGACCCACGCGAAACTCTTTGTTTCACATGTGGTTAGGTATATCCATACTCAAGGTTCAAGGGTCCCTTAATAAGCCGATTCTCTATTTGTGTCATAGCCTATAGAACCTATCCTTTAGGACTGTATGCACCCGATAATGTGAAGCATCTCATCAAAACAGATTATGATGTGTTGTTGTGTGCATTCACGACATATCATAAGTATTGGGGTAAACGCATGGAGAACACATAAGATATTCTGTTAGTCATGCACAGTTGGACAAAGAGTCGGTCTACCTCATATCAGTTACTCTGACACACAATACCGCCCACTATACCCTAATGCCATTACCCTTACGCTTACAGGTACCCCCTGTTCAAGTGCCAGCCACACCTACGGTGCTATCACCTGCTTCACTAGCCTCACCAGTTACACCAGCTTCATCTATAACTTCAACAACCCCACCTGCATCAATGGCATCACTTGCCGATATCCAAAACCTTATTGAACAACTGGAGGCCAGACTGGAGGCCAAAATGGAGGCCAGAATGAATGAGGCATTGACTGCCCAAAGGACCGTCCTGATAGCTGAATTGAGTAATAGTAATAGAAATGGGGCTTCCGCTGGGGGAAGTGAACCTGCTACCTCCAATCAGGGTCCTACTGCTGAACCAACAAACCCTACCCCTAACCTGGATGACATGCCCTCCAGAACTGCTTCTGAGCTGGAAGCTCAGAAAATAAGAGAAAAACTAGAAACCACCAAACAGAAAAACAATGAACCCTTTCCCTCGTTCCTTACGAGGAAAAGGGCCAAGGTCACCCAAATGATCAGCCGACCCTCTGAACAGGAACAAGTTGATATAATAATCAAGAACTTACTGCCTGTCTACCAGTCACAGCTTCAAACACAGTACTTGCCTACGTTCCAATCGCCCATTGCGACTGCAACTAAGGTGGAAGACTTAATCCAAATAGGGCAACTGAAAGAAGACCCGGGAACCTCAAAATACAAGAAACCTAGCCAATCTAGCAAAGTCCATGAAGTGGCAAGCATCACCCACACGACGGATCCTTTACGTGTGGGAAACGTGAGAAACGGCAGTCAGTCGAGAAGAATATATACTGATCTCGGTATGCCAATCCTTTTGGTATTCCGAGAAGCTGTCAAAGCAAACTACATCAAGCCTTTAGAAGACAGGCCACCACCCAACCCATTACGAAGGAACTACAAAGCTGATGAATACTGTGAGTACCATCAGGGTAACGGGCACAAGACTGAAGCGTGCTGGACGCTTAAGAACCGCATCCAAGACCTGGTAGACAACGGTTCAATCATCCCAAGAAGGAAGCCGAACATTAGCACTAATCCCTTACCAAATCACGGGGTAAATGCTATTGTTTCTGACCAAGGAATTGATCGATCCTTTCGAGCTATTCCTAGAAGTGAGTGACATCCGTGGCCTGGACCTAAATGGCTTATCTGAAGAAGTTGAAGCAATAACTGAACTGGAAGTAGAAGACTTTATGCAGCCTAGTCTCTTTGATGAGGGTGCGGTTATCACAGGAAATAATGGGGATCAAGACCTGCCGAGCCTGATCAAGCCGAACGAAGGACCTTTCACCAACTGGTACGCCGAGGAGGAACACGCTGCTAATGAACCCCCTCCCGAGTCAAACCTAGAGTCAGAGTCTGTAATCAAGTCCTGTACTGAGTCTGAGTCTGACCCCGAGTCTAAAACCGAGTCAGAGTCCAGTTCCAGTTCTGAGTCGTTAGTGTCGGATCTAGAAGATCCAGATTTCAAATTCGATGTAACTTTTGAAGACAATTCTCTCATAATCAATAAAGGCTTGCAAATTCTTGACTACCCCGCGTGTCTATCTTTCCAAGCATTTCCAAGCAAAAATAATGAAAAAGAAATAAATGAAATAAAAAATGAAAAAAAAAAATAATAATTGGCAAAGAAGAAAATGAACATACATACATTGCATCTGACTGTGTGAACAGGGAACAGATCAGTGAATGCTTAAAGAAGTTTGTGGAAGGCAAGTGACATCACGGGAATTGACCCGGCAATAGTGGTGCACAAGATTCCAGTATACCCTGAGACTAAGCCAGTAAAACAGAAGCTAAGAAGGCTGAAGACAGAATGGTCCTTGAAAATCAAGGAGGAAGTAGCCAAGCAACTGGAGAACAGGTTCATAGAACCCATTGCCTACCCGACATGGTTAGCAAACATTGTACCGGTGCCGAAGAAAGATGGCAAAGTCAGAATGTGTGTAGACTACCGGGATTTGAATAAAGCATGTCCGAAGGACGACTTCCCCCTGCCGCATATTGACTTGTTGGTAGACCGAATGGCGGGACACGAGATGGTCTCCTTGACCGATCTTGCTGTTGGATATAACCAAATAATGATGCATTTTCCAGACAAAGAGAAGACAGCATTCATCACGGAATGGGGAACCTACTGCTACAGGGTCATGCCTTTTGGGCTCAAAAATGCCGGGGCAACCTATCAAAGAATGGCAACGACCATCTTCCATGACATGATTCACAAAGAAGTAGAAGTGTATGTCGACGATATGGTCATTAAGTCAAAAACAGCTGACAAACATGCAACCGCACTTGAGAAGTTCTTCCTTAGACTTCGAAAGTACAATTTGAAGCTCAACCCGGCAAAATGCCTATTCGGAGCTACATCCGGTGTATTTCTAGGGCATATGGTCAGCCAGAAGGGCATAGAGATTGACCCTTCAAAAGCCAAAGCCATTTTGGGAATGCCAGCACCAAGGACGGAAAAAGAAGTTCGGGGTTTCTTAGGAAGGCTACAGTACATCGGCCGATTCATCAACCAATTGGCCGATACTTGTGGACCGATTTTCAAATTGCTCAGAAAAGGAGTGGCCGTCAAATGGAATGAGGATTGTCAGAAAGCTTTCGACCAAGTCAAACAGTATCTGTTATCCCCACCAGTTTTACAGCCACCAAGGCTAGGAAAGCCTTTGCTGCTGTACTTATCAGTGACAGAAGAAGCGATGGGTGCAATGCTAGCTCAACAAGCAGAAGATACAAGGGTAGAAAATGCCGTGTATTACCTCAGCAAAAGAATGCTAGACTACGAATTGAAATACAATAAGATAGAAAGCTGTGTTTGGCTCTAGTATGGGCCTGTACAAAGCTACAGCACTATCTTTCATCTTACACCACAAGCGTTATTTCTGAATCGAACCCCTTGAAATTCCTTATGGAGAGGCCGGTTCTTGATTGTAAGATGGCTAAGTGGGTATCAGTACTCGCAGCTTATGATTTGAAGTTTGTGCAACGGAAGTCGGTGAAAGGTGGAGCCTTAGCCGATCAATTAGCAGAATTACCGGTCGAAGACCAAATGCCGGAGGTAGAATTTCCTGATGAAGACTTGTTGAACTTGGAAAGTGAAGTCTGGGAAATGTACTTCGATGGAGCTTCAAATTACCATGGAAATGGGATTGGAGTCGTATTCAAAACTCCCTGTGGAGAATATGTTCCAATCGCAGTCAAGTTAGATTTCAATTGCACCAACAATGAAGCCGAGTATGAAGCTTGCATAAAGGGGTTAGAAGCAGCCCTAGAAAAAGAAGTAAAAGTCCTCAAGGTTTTCGGGGATTCCAATTTGATAGTTTCTCAAGCCTTGAGAAAATGGAAAATTAAAGAAGAGCGTTTGGTTCCTTACCTACAACGTTTGGACGAATTGGCCCAGCAATTTGAAGATTTATCCTTCCACTACTTACCGCGAGCCAAGAATCAGTTCGCTGATGCTCTGGCTACTCTGGCCTCCATGGTCAACGTGGGAGGAGACCAAGTCATTCGACCTCTCACTGTTCGGCTATAGAAACAGCCAGCACATGTCATGAATTTGGTGGATGACAAGCCCTGGTACTGGGATATACAGATTTATCTTCAGAATGAAACTTACCCGGAGGGATCTACCAAGACTGATCAACGAACATTGAGGCAGTTAGCATCCGGATACTGCCTTACTGGGGGAGTTCTGTATAAGAGGAGTTCGAATGGCCTGCACCTAAGGTGCGTGGACGAGGGAGAAGCTCAAGCCATCATGGGTTCCTTACATAATGGGGAATCTGGCCCGCATATGCACGGGATAGCCTTGGCTCGTAAAATCGCAAACCTAGGTTATTACTGGTCAACTATGACTGCAGGTTGCGTGAGGCACGCGCAGAAGTGCCATAAATGTCAAATCTTCGCTAAGTTGCAAAAACAGCCTCCGGTCAATTTGAATCCTATTGCTTCTCCATGGCCCTTCGCAACTTGGGGCATAGACGTGATCGGAAAAAATCCACCCGAAGGCCTCTAACGGTCATCAATTCATCCTGGTTGCTGTAGATTATTTCACTAAGTGGATCGAGGCAGCCTCTTATTCAGTTCTAAATGCCAAGAAGGCAGCACAGTTCGTTCGTACTAACATCCTTTGTCGATACGGAACGCCTTTCGAGATCATCACAGATAATGGGTCTCACTTTCAGAGTGCATTTTCTAATTTGTTGAAAGAAACGAGAATTCAACATCATAAGTCCTCGCCCTATCGTCCACAAACAAATGGAGCTGTAGAAGCCGCGAATAAGGCCATAAAAGTCATTCTGCAGAAGACGGCCAAAAAGCACAAAGCTTGGCACGAACAGCTACCAAATGCCTTATGGGGATACAGGACTTCAATTAGAACACCCACCGGAGCAACTCCGTATTCGTTGGTATATGGTATGGAAGCAGTATTGCCTATTGAGCTGGAAGTTCAGTCAGCAAGGGTTATCCAAGAAAGTCAGATCAGCGAAGCAGATTGGGTGAAGAATTATCATTTGCAACTTTTGGGTATGGATGAAAAGCGGTTGAAAGCAATCCACCAAACCCAAGTCTACCAAAGAAGAATGGCACGGAATTTTAATAAGAAGGTCAAAGACCGAAAACTAGAAGAAGGTTGTTTGGTTCTGAAGGAAATTAGGCAGCCAATTCAAGATCCACGTGGGAAGTTTCGTCCTCATTGGGCTGGCCCCTATGTGTTGAAGAAAGCATTGTCCGGCGGAGCCGTCATTTAACTGATTTGGATGGTTTAGAATTTGCAAATCCATGTAATTTAGATCAGTTAAAGAGATATTTTGTATAAGCATTGCATAATGTAAAATGAACTACATTAGACCTGATTCTCTTCGAAAAAAAAAAAAAGAAATTACATATCGGAGATATGTAGGCAGCCCTCATTGGGCACGGTCTAAACATTAATAAAAATCATCATTTCATCATTCTTTCTTCTTTGCTAATAAAAAAAAAATAATAAAAAAAAATATAATAAAAAAAAAAACAAAGAAAAACCCGCTAAGTCGAAAACCCGAAAGGGGGACTTAGGCAAAAAGTCGGGGCCCGCTAAGTCGAAAACCCGAAAGGGCGGCTTAGGCAAAAATGGGTAGCTCGCTAAGTTGAAAACCCGGAAGGGCAGCTTAGGCAAAAATTAGAGCTTAAAGGAATAAAGTTGGAACGTGCTTGGAAAGCTTAAAAGTCAAACAACACTCCAATAAAAAAAAAAATAAAGCCAAACAGTACAAGCAAAAAGCCAAAAAAAAAATAAAATAAAAATCCATGAAACAAAAATACATCTCAAAACCAAAGAATAAAAGCCTATCAGAGTCTAGGTGGCCCGTCGCCTCCGTGGGGCAACGTCCTCCGAGTCATCCCTAGCTGTTGAACTCTCTCCAGCCTCGCCTGTCCAAGGAGTCAACACAATCTCCTCATCAATCCTAACCCCCTCACCAGTGTCAGCCTGAGTCCAACCCTCAAGTGCACTCAGCAGTGCGTTCCTCCTCAGCTTTTCAACCGGCCAGACAGCATTCACGAACCAGGCCCGATACTCAGGAGAAGTCTGAATACCAGCAGGATTAGGTAAAGGCCTAACCATCTGATGATCTCTAACCCAAGCTCTAAGGACAGCTCGGGTAACTCCCGGAGTGATGGTGGAATCAGATAAAGAGTCATCCATGATCGGTACAGTCTGATCTATTCCCATCTGCCTCATAACGCGCGAAGCGCAGTACCAAGTACAATGGGTAAGGCCTAAAAGGTAAACCTGAGTATGGTGAGAGCTGACTTGAATAAAGCGGGTAATGCCGTACCAAGGTACAAACCACAACATTTCGTTTGGACCCAATTCAATCAGCCATGAGGTCCAGGCATCAGCAGACGGATGTGTGATCAAGATCCTCCGCATGCGATACTGGACAGGGTTATAAGGCAGCAAAGTAGGAGTGGCAACCACTTGGAGATGGTCCTTCAACCAAACCTGAGTAATGGATCCTTTCTATTACAAAGGAACAGGCTAAAAAGAAGAAAAGATAAGAAATAGAAAAAGAAGAAATACCTGAAGAATAATAGGAGAAACCGTCCAATCCTCAAAGCCTAAAGCGGCTCTGTCGAGGCTCCTGATAGTTTCTGCCAGCACAATACCACCTATGCAACCCATATCCTCCATCTGCCGAACCATGGGACAAAGTCGCAAATCCCCCGTAGCCCGGATCCTTGTTGAACAAGAAGCCAGCCAATAAACAAAAAACCAAGGCCCGCATCCTTAGCCTCATCCGGTCTGGGTCATCTGAACAGACCCCTGAAAACTCATCAATCAGGGGCAACAAAATTGCTTTCTGATCACCAACAATCATGGCCCTAGCTTGTGGTCGGCTGAACTGAAACAGGTTTCTCAAACGACCGAACATACCCGATCTTGACTTCATGCCTGACCAAAGGGGCATTGGGGTCGCACCCTATGATAGCACAGAACTCCTCAAAAAGAGGACACATCTCCTCCATCATGGCTCCGAACCGGAAAACATGGGCCTCAGGATCCCAAAGTCTGATGCAGGCCCATAAAAAGTTCCAGTCGATCACCACCCCCCTGAGCGTAACGATAGGAGAGAGACCGTACCTCCCCAAGTTGATCTTTTCGACTTTGGAGAGACTCCTAATCCAGCTGTGCATGCTGTGAGTAAAAAAGGGATTCATTCTTTGAAGATAAGAAGAAGAAGAGAGAAAAGGAAGGATGAATGAAAAACCAAAGCAAGAAACTTGTTTTTATAGAAGAATGCGCCGAATGATGGCGGCAGCTGCCGCCAAATTGCCACCGAACGAGGGCGCAGCAGCCGCAAAAACGTCAGCGGCAGCCGCCGACGGCGGGGGCCACACAAAAAAAAAAAAAAAAAAAAAAAAAGTACATCCGAAATGGTGAAACCCCATTTTCATTTCAAACATGCATACATATTTTCAATACTAACCAAGTGCAGGTACGAATAAAATTCAATACAAAAGTACAATGCAGAAGCACCATCAAAGGGGAAGTTTTGAAGGGTAATCATGGAAAGGATCCAGCAAAGGGTACGCAAGACTTCAACAGTACCGAGGCAAAGCCGATTCAAGGGGTTAGGGCCAGAATGATTTCTCCGAAAACCCAGAAATGGAAGATGCTCCGACAGAGAGGTGTCTGAATTTTAAGCTTAAAAGCGACAGAATAAAGAAGTTATGGTTGGGTCTGCACAGTCACGATGCTATCCCTACACTACTCAAGTCATCTCAGAATCAAGTTGCCTCGACATTCTTTATGGAGAGGCTGCTTCTAAAAAAAAGAAAAAAAAAAAAAAGGAAAAATGGGTCAAAAGGAACCTCTGCACAAAGAAAGAAATCAAGGACAAAGCTACAGGAAATCAAGTTGTCAAAAAAAACGGGTCAACTGCAAGCTCTCCGTTAAATTCAAACCCATCAAGGGTAGATGACAAATCATCTCAGCCATAAGGACAAAGAACCACAGCGGCTGCTCACATTTTGAAAAGCAAGTTAAAAGAAGCAGTCATTTCCACAAATTGGATGACAACAAACAACTTGAAAATGAAGCGCCTAGCATGGTACAAGTACAAGTGTCCTTATAAACAAGGATCATTTCTCAAAACAAAGGAAAGGAAGAGTCCTCCTCAAAATTCCTTATGGAGAGGAGAACCATTGAGGAAATAAGTTTCAAATTCAGAGGAAGATAAGTTCAAGAAAAAGAATCAAATTAACCTCAAGAATTCAAACATGGTGAAGCCAAAGCATAAAAGCTTCTTCAACACTCAAGCCACTCAAGTTACCACCACAATGTGGGTATTCAAAACTCTTTGTGATGAATACAAGTCATATTTCAGTCAACCAGTGGTAAAACCACTACAACAACAAAGTCAGATTCGCCTAAGGTCATCACTATCATACGAACTCGAGTCAATAAGTTGATTCAACATCAAATTCGGGAAGGAACCCCACAAAGACACCAGTCGGGAAGGAATCCCACGAAGAAATCAAGGCCAGAAATGAATTCTGCATCAACATCAATCGGGAAGGAATCCCGCATAGACATCCAGTCGGGAAGGATCCCGCGAAGAAATCAAGCCAGAAATGAATTCTGCATCAACACCCAGTCAGGAAGGAATCCCGCGAAGAAATCAAGCCATAAATGAATTCTGCATCAACATCAAATCGGGAAGGAATCCCGCATAGACATCCAGTCGGGAAGGAATCCCGCGAAGAAATCAAGCCAGAAAATGAATTCTGCATCAACATCAAATCGGGGAAAGAATCCCGCATAGACATCCAGTCGGGAAGAAATCCCGCAAAGACATCAAGCCGGGAAGAAATCCCGCAAAGACATCAAGCCGGGAAGAAATCCCGCAAAGACATCAAGCCGGGAAGCAATCCCGCGGAGAAATCAAGTCGGAAGGAATCCCGAAGAAATCAAATTGGAAATGAATTCCACAATCAGCATTAAGTCGGCATTGATTTTGCCTCAACAGCAAGTCGGAAATAAATTTCGCACCAAGACGGAAAGGAATTCCGCACTAACATCAAGCCGGAGATGAATTCCGCATCAGCCGAGCACGAAGTTCGCATCCTGGAAGGAACTACGAAAGACCTGATTCTCCCCATCCCCCGAAGAGCACTTGGAGATAACGTAGGCAGCCACAAAGGCCCGGTCACAAACATAAGTTTGCATCATAAATAACATTTCTCTTTGCCAACATAAATCCATGCATTTGATCATTTCATTTAAAAAAAAAAAAAAAAAAAAAAAAAAAACAACGGCGGGGTTTCCTCCTCTGCCCATCCTCAAAATTTGCGTTTCGGACAACCACCGACTCCCATAAATCTTTTTATGGTCGACGGTGGGGGGCAACTGTGAATACTCAAATTTTGAGGCTCAAAAAGCCTGGGTTGACTTTGCTACAGTAAATTTGACTGTGCTACAATGAATTTGCTACAGCAAATTTAATTGTGCTACAGTGCATTTGCTACAGTAAATTTGACTTTGCTACAGTAACTTTGACTCACAAGGCTCAAAGAGCCAATTTTTCCGGACTGCAAACAGTCCGGCCGGACCGAGCCATTTCGGAAGTTCACCGAAAATATATCAATATGGTACTTGAAACGTCCGGAATTTTACGAGGATCGCGGAACAGTCCCGGAATATTTTTCGGAGGTCCGAAACTCCCAAACCGCTCCCGAAGCGACACACGGTGGCCGCACCGGCCACGGCGGCGCCAGCCCCCACCAAGCGCGGGCGACAGCCCTCGCCCAGCGCGGGCGGGGCTGGCGCCCAGCGCGGGCGAGAACCCTCGCCCAGCGTGGGCGGGGACCCTCGCCCAGCGCGGCGAGGCCCCTCGCACCGCTCGCGGGCGAGCCCCTCGCGCCGCGCGCGAGCGAGACCCCTCGC
>NC_143156.1:12457483-12483752 GCF_041381405.1 Jatropha curcas
CTCTCTTCAAGAGTACTTGGGGTTCAGGGATTGACGGGTACTTCCATAATTTGCATGTTCTCTGTTGGATTCTCCATTTTGATTTGCAAGAGTACTTGTTAATTAGCTATGGTCTTATTATCTGGTATCTGAGCCTATGGTGTGGATTTCAATCTATCTTAGGGTTAGAAATTATTAAAAAAAAATTTGTGTTGTGAGAAATTAGATGCAAATTCGAATTGGAATTATATATAAAAAAAAAGAGAGCTGTTAATCCTTTCTACACTAGCGAATGCACGCACTTGAGAATTGTTCTTGTCAAACTATCTTTTATTTGGGCAATTAAGTGATTCGCCACTCCAGAAAATATTGTGTTTAAATTCTGTTATTGGGATATTTTTTTTTTCTTGAATACTTGCTTTGGTAATTAGATTAATTAGGTCCATAGTTAATTTGCTTTGTAGCGAATTAACTTCATTCATCTTGTCCAGATTTGTCTATTTTGTTAATTCTAGTCTTCTGTTATTTGTTGGATGGGGAACAATTAGAACCTCAATATATAGTAATTATTGAACCTGCAAAACCAAAGGAGAAGCACGCTCGTGCCACACTCTAGCACGCCTGTGTTAGGCCCTGGAAGTCTAGGCGATTTTGCAATTAAGAAGCAGCATGCCCATGCCACACTCTAGCACGGCCATGCTAGCCCCTAGAAGTCTAGGCGATTTTCCAATTAAGAAAAAGCACGCCCCTGCCGCCCCTGCCACCCCATAGCAAGCCTGTGATATCCTCTGGAAGTCCAAACTTGCCTATGTCGTCTGTAGCACGCCCGTGCTAGCCTCTAGAAGTCCAAAACTTGCCCGTGCCGTTCCAGCATGCCCGTGCTTTGCCTCCTGACATTGCTAAAGTGTTATTTGCTTGTTCCTACACTTCAGTTTATTAATTTCAAGCAGTACACATTTCTTGTTCTTGTATTTCCTTCCAAATACGTTGTGTTTTCTTGTTAGAAATTTTGCGCATTATTTGGTTATATTCTTTGCTTTCCTAAGTTTCTCTTGACTTTTGTAGCAACTTTGAGATTCTAAAATGCAATTATTCAAGTGGAAAGAGTGGTAAAAGGCTAGCGTGAACATATTGTGAAAAGCCAAATAAAGAGAAAAACACGTGAGGGAGTGATAAACTAACCATTTCCTTTAGTTTTGTGTTTACTATCTTATTTCAGGATGTCTGATTAATCTAGAGACAAGAGTGACAGCCCTCTTAAAGTTCATGACCCGAAACTACTGTGAACACCCAAATTTTGAGGGTCGAAGAGCCATTTTTTCCGGACTGCAAACAGCCCGGCCGGACTAAAGGCCATTTTGGAAGTTCACCGAAAATATGTCAATATGGTACTTAAAACGTCCGAGACGTCGCGAGGATCGCGGAACTGGTCTCGGAATTTTTTTTGGAGGTCCGGAACTCTCGGAAAAGCCTCCGGAGCGAATTTTGTCAAAACTACCGGCACGGCGGCTCTGCCGCCGGCCTCCGGCGACCCTGACACCGAGCTCCGGCGGCCCGGCCGCCGAGCCCCGGTGGCCCTGCCGCCGAAATGTCCATTTTTTTTATAAATAGTGGCCCCTGCCGCCGAGCACCGACGGCCCAGCCGCCGAGACCCCGACGACCCAGCCGCCGAAATGTCCATTTTTTTTATAAATAGTGGCCCCGACCCTCCGTTTTCGGCACTCAGTCTGTGTTGACGGACGCTCCTTCTCCCTACGCTCTTTGCGATTCTTTACTGCTTTCTTGCATTTTTTTTTTAGTTTGATTTTATTGTTGTGATACTTGGTCACTTTAAAATTAAATTAAAATTAATTCCCTTAACGAGGAGCTTAACCTGGAGTTAAGAAGCGGTCGACGATTAAATCAGGTACGTAAGTTAAACTTTTGCCTATTTAATTTTAGCACTTCATGCATGCTTCTTTTCTACTCCTAATAATTCTACAACTGCATAAATGCATTCATACCATCATATAGGCAAGTAAGTTGCCTCAATTTAAATATGATTAAGCTAAATGCCCGGTTAATTAATAATCGTGGTATTAAAGTTTAAATCCAACAATATTGGCTTAAAATATCTAGTCTTTCAATGGCTATGGTATGATTGCTTTTATTTCGAACAATTTTCGGCTTAAGTCCAATTAATCAATAATTGTGATCAAAAGGCCTTAATTAATCACGTTCTTTTGGCAACAACTTGCCTAAATCAACACATTTTGGCTAAAAGCCTTTTAAATAACCAAACTTTTGGCAACAATTGCTTAAAATCAAAGTTTTGGCAAAATGTCTTAAAACTAAATCAATTTTTAGGTTTTAAAACCTAAAAATCAATCATTTTGGCGACAATCGCCTAATCGACACTTTTGGCAATTTATTGCCTAAATCACAAAAATCATTTTGGCTAAAAGCCTTAATTCATTTTTGGCAAGCAAATAAGTTCAATCAAACACATCTTTTTGGCTAAAAGCCATTAAAATCAACACTTTTGGCATCAAATGCCTAAAAATAATCAATTCTTTGGCAAAATGCCTAAACAAAAATGCACAAAGCATACACACGCTCATGCATAAAGCATCCCATTCAAAGCCCTTCAAAGAAGGCCTATCGAACTACGTGGACTTTGATCTTCCATTCAAACGGAAGTACGTAGGCACGTTCGGGATTTCACCCGGGTGGCAAGTCGAAATCACTTTAAACATGTCATTCACCCTGCAAAGCATTCAAGCATTCATCCATGGTTAGTTTATCAGCATGACATAGTCTCGGGATCCATCTCGGGTTTGTAGACCATGCTTTAACATTGGGTTAATTAATCTAGTAATTAGGTTAATTAAAATTGGAGTCAACTTAGGGTTTTTTCCTAGTTTACCCGAAAATAATTAAACAAGGTGGCGACTCACACATCACGTGCATTTCTTCCTTAGTCACATGCATTCGTATGCATTGATAATTGGGGAGGGGTTCACAGTTTGGCGACTCTGCTGGGGACGTAAATGTAATCTTTTTGCATAAGAAGACCATGATTGTTGCATAGACTAACATGCCCTTCTTTAGGGCATTATTTTAATATGCTTTGTTTTGCAGGGTACCCTAACACGAATCAAGTGTTCTTTCTTTAAGAATACTTGATTAGGAGATTTGAACCAAATTGACAAACTTGATTAAGACATTTAAACTTGTTGATTTATTTGCACGATCGAGAATCCTTTTCTCCATTGCATAAAAAATGAATTTCAAATGAATTTCTTCTCTTTCTGTTCAAACTTCTGAGTCTGGATAGCAAGTAGCGCTGATCGGCAGGTCTCTTTGATTATGTCGACGGACAGCCAAAGCGTCCTCCCTGTTACCGCAAACCGCCCCTAATCCTTTTGGGGGTGGCCCATGGGTATGCGTACCGTCGGACCCACGTGAAACTCTTTGTTTCACATGTGGTTAGGTATATCCATACTCAAGGTTCAAGGGTCCCTTATAAGCCGATTCTCTATTTTGAGTCATAACCTATAGAACCTATCCTTTAGGACTGTATGCACCCAATGATGTGAATCATATCATTAAACAGATTATGACGTGTTGTTATGCGCATTCACGACATATCATAAACATGGGGTAAACACAAAGAGAGCATGAAATACCCTTTTACTTTCAGTCATGCACAGTTGGACAAGAGAGTCAATTCACCTCACATCAGCTACCTGATACACCGACCACTGTACCTAATCCAGCTACCCTTATCCTTACAGGTGCCCACAATCCGAGTGCCTACCCAAGTGCCAGACACACCTACAGTGCTATCACCAGCTTCACCAGCTTCACCAGCTACACCAGCTTCGCCTACAACTCCAACAACCCTATCTGCACCAATGGCATCACTTGCTGATATCCAAACCCTCATTGAACAACTAGAGGCTAGAATGGAGGCCAGAATGAATGAGGCACTAGCTGCCCAAAGGACCGCCCTGATAGCTGAACTGGGTAATGGGAATGGTAATGGAAATGGGGCTTCCGCTGGGGGAAGTGGACCTGCTGCCTCCAACCAGGGTCCTGCTGCTGAACCTACAAACCCTGCCCTAAACCTGGATGAGATGCCTTCTAAAACTGCCTCTAAGCTGGAAGCTCAGAGAATGAGAGAGAAACTAGAGCTCCTAGAGAGGTCCATCACTGCTCTCAAAACCCACAAGGAAGTGGTGGACATGGACTCCTTATCCTTGTTCCCTAAAGCCAGGTTGCCAACTAAGTTCAAGATGCCCAACATGGACAAATTTGATGGAACCACTTGTCCTAAGACTCATCTGAAAATGTATGTAGGTGCTCTTAACCCATTTGGATTGAGCAGCGAACTCCTTGCTCAGTTATTCCAACAATCTCTTACTGGTGCTGCATTGAGGTGGTTTGTCAGCTTAGACCGATCCAAAATGAAAACATGGGAAGACATCTGCAATGCATTCAATTCCCAATACCGCTATAACATGGAGGTGGATGTCACTCGAAGAGAACTAGAAACCACCAAGCAGAAAAACAATGAACCCTTTTCCTCGTTCCTTACGAGGTGGAGGGCCAAAGCCGCCCAAATGATTAACCGGCCTTCTGAACAAGAGCAGGTAGACATAATAATAAAAAACCTGCAGCCTGTCTACCAACACCAACTACAGACTCAGTACCTACCAACATTCCAATCGCTCATTGCCACTGCTACGAAGGTAGAAGATCTGATTCAAATGGGGCAACTGAAAGAAGACTCAGGAACCTCAAAGTATAAGAAGCCTAGCCAAGCTGGCAAGGTCCACGAAGTGGCTAGCATCACCCCCACGAATCCTTTACGTGTGGGGAACATGAGAAATAATAATCAATCATCCAGAAGAACCTATACTGATCTCGGGATGTCGATCCTTGTGGTATTCCGAGAAGCTGTCAAGGCCAACTACATCAAGCCTTTGGAAGCAAGGCCACCACCAAATCCATTACTGAGGAATTACAGGGCTGATGAATACTGTGAGTATCATCAGGGACATGGGCACAAGACTGAAGCGTGTTGGATGCTCAAGAACCGCATCCAGGACCTGGTGGACAACGGTTCAATTATTCCCAGAAGCAAGCCAAACATTAGTACTAACCCCTTACCAAATCATGGGGTAAATGCTATTATGGCTGATCAGGAACTGATCGATCCTTTCGAACTGTTCCTAGAAATGAATAACATCTGTGTTTTGGATTTGAATGACCTAGCCGGAGAACTTGATGCTATAACCAGGAGCGGGAGACAATATGAACCTTTAGTTTTGGACAAAATTCAAAATAAACCCTACCAGAGGGCAGAGGAGCCAAAGGAGGACCCGATGTTGTCACAATTAAAAAAGACACAAGCTAGGGTGTCAATCTGGGAACTTTTGGCATCATCCTTTCCTCATCGCCAAGCTCTTTGCAAGGCTTTGAGTCAACTTCAGACACCTGTGGAAGTTAGCCCTGAGGTGCTAGTATCCACCCTCACCCAATCATCTAAAACACGAAGCATCGGTTTCTCTGATGACGATTTGCCCAAGGAGGGAGGCAGTCATAACAATGCTCTTTATGTCACTGTTCAGACTCGAGACAAAACCGTGCCCATGGTTCTCATTGATAATGGGTCGGCGCTGAACGTCTGCCCACTGAGAGTAGCCAGCTGTCTAGGGTTGGAAGAAACTGACTTCACTCCCTCGGACCAGATAGTGAAAGCCTATGACAGCACCCGAAGGGAAGTGTTGGGGGTTGCTACGCTAAAGTTAACGGTTGGGCCAGCTGTGATGGAAGTCCCCTTCCAGGTAATTGATGTACCGACTAGCTTCAACCTGCTTCTGGGCCGACCATGGATACACCACACTAAGGCAGTACCCTCGTCCTTGCACCAAAAGGTCAAGTTTCCTTACGAGGACAAAGTCATCACCATTCAGGGAGATGACTACAATCAACTCAAAAAGCCAAAGGGCCAGCCTCTCTTTGAGGTCAACCCTGAAACTGTCAATCTACCCCTCTCGGGATTTCAGTACGACACTATGCAGTTCATAGAAGGAAAGACTGCAAATTCTTGAATTCTCTTTGATTTCGGGACGGTGCAAATAAACTGCATAGTGCCCTTAATGCTTAAGATGTCCTATCTGCCAGGAATGGTTATGGCCAGATCCGGGAAAGCATACCCCAAACTGCAAGCCTGGGAGTGTCCAGTGAATGAGGGAACCTTCGGACTGGGTTATGAGCCCACTGATGAGGACCGTGCTGAGAGGACCCGAAGAGGAAGGAAAGAGAATGTACAAATGCGGCCTTACCTATTGACTCTGAACAGCTACTTCTGTAAACCGGGAGAAACAGTTCCTTACTGTGGCTTTCGAGAACCTTTTTGCTGCCCAACCGCTAAGAAGATGCTGCCTGGGTTGGAGATATTCTCAGATGTCTGGGGCAACAAGCCCGAAACAGTAACTGAGCTGGAAGCAGAAGACTTCATGCAGCCTAATCTCTTTGATGAGGTGGTAGTTATCACCGGAAGTGATGGGAATCAAGACTTGTGCAACCTAATCAAGCCGAGCAAAGGACCTCTTGACAACTGGTACGCCGAGGAGGAACGTGCTGCTAATAAACCCCCTCCCGAGTCAAGCCTAGTACCCGAGTCTGTAATAAAGTCCTGTACTCAGTCTGAGTCTGACCCTGAGTCTGAAACCGAGTCAGAGTCTAGTTCCAATTCCGAGTCGTCTGTGTCGGATCTAGAAGATCCAGATTTCAAATTCGATGTATTCTTTGAAGACGATTCCGTCATAATTAATAAAGGCTTGCAAATTCTGGATTACCCTGCGTGTCTATCTTTCCAAGCATTTCCAAGCAAAAACAATCAAATAAATGAAATAAAAAATGAAAAGGAAAAAATAATAACTGGCAAAGAAGAAAATGAACATACATACTTCGCATCTGATTGCATGAACAGGGAACAGGTCAGTGAATGTTTGAAGAAATTTACTGATTGCTTCATGTGGAAAGCGAGTGACATCACCGGAATTGACCCAGCAATAGTGGTGCACAAGATTCCAGTATATCCAAAGGCTAAGCCAGTGAAACAGAAGCTAAGAAGGCTGAAAACAGAATGGTCCTTGAAAATCAAGGAGGAAGTTGCCAAGCAGCTGGAAAACAAGTTCATAGAACCTATCGCCTACCCGACATGGCTAGCAAACATTGTGCCGGTGCCAAAGAAGGATGGAAAAGTACGAATGTGTGTGGACTACCGGGATTTGAATAAAGCATGTCCGAAGGACGATTTCCCTCTGCCGCACATCGACTTGTTAGTGGACCGAATGGCGGGACATGAGATGGTCTCCTTGACTGATCTTGCTGTCGGTTCTAATCAAATAATGATGCATGAGCCAGACAAAGAGAAAACGGCGTTCACCACGGAATGGGGAACTTACTGCTACAGGGTCATGCCTTTTGGGCTCAAAAATGCCGGGGCAACCTATCAACGAATGGCGACGACCATCTTCCATGACATGATTCACAAAGAAGTAGAAGTATATGTGGACGATATGGTTGTCAAATCAAAAACAGCTAAGGAACATACGACAGCGCTTGAGAAGTTCTTCCTTAGACTTCGAAAGTACAATTTAAAGCTCAATCCGGCAAAATGTCTGTTTGGAGCTACATCCGGAGTATTTCTGGGGCACATGGTCAGTCGGAAGGGCATAGAGATTGACCCTTCGAAAGCCAAAGCCATTCTGGAAATGCCAGCGCCGAGGACGGAAAAAGAAGTTCGGGGTTTCCTGGGAAGGCTACAGTACATCAGCCGATTTATCAATCAATTGGCCGATACTTGTGGTCCGATTTTCAAACTACTCAGGAAAGGAGTAGTAGTCAAATGGAATGAGGATTGTCAGAAACTTTCGACCAAGTCAAGCAATATCTGCTATCCCCGCTAGTGTTACAGCCACCAAGGCTAGGAAAGCCTTTGTTATTATACCTATCAGTAACAGAAGAAGCGATGGGTGTGATGCTAGCTCAACAAGCTGAAGATACGAGGGTAGAAAACGCCGTGGATTACCTTAGCAAGAGGATGCTGGAATATGAGCTAAAATACAATAAGATAGAGAAGCTGTGCCTGGCTTTAGTTTGGGCCTGTACAAAGCTGCAGCACTACCTCTCGTCTTACACTACATACGTAATCTCTGAATCGAACCCCTTGAAATTCCTTATGGAGAGGCCGGTTCTTGACTGTAAGATGGCAAAGTGGGTGTCAGTGCTCGCAGCCTACGATTTAAAATTTGTACAACGGAAGGCAGTGAAAGGCGGAGCCTTGGCTGATCAATTAGCAGAATTGCCGGTCGAAGACCAAATGCCGGAAGTAGAATTTCCTGATGAAGACTTGTTGAGCTTGGAAAATGAGGTCTGGGAGATGTACTTCGATGGAGCTTCAAACTACCATGGAAACGGGATTGGAGTCGTATTCAAAACTCCTTGTGGAGAATACGTCCCAATCGCAGTCAAACTAGATTTCGACTGTACCAACAACGAAGCCGAGTATGAAGCTTGCATCAAGGGGTTAGAAGCGGCCCTGGAAAAAGAAATAAAAATCCTTAGGGTTTTCGGAGATTCCAACTTGATAGTCTCTCAAGCTCTAAGGAAATGGAAAATTAAGGAAGAGCGGTTGGTTCCTTACCTACGACGCTTGGACGAATTAGCTCGACAGTTTGAGGAACTATCTTTCCACTACCTGCCACGCGCCAAAAATCAGTTTGCAGATGCTCTAGCTACTTTGGCCTCTATGGTTAATGTAAGGGAAGACCAAATCATTCGACCTCTGACGGTTCGGCTACAGAAACAGCCAGCACATGTCATGAATCTAGTCGATGACAAGCTGTGGTTTTGGGATATACAGAATTATCTCCAGAATGAAGCCTACCCGAAGAGGTCCAACAAGACTGATCAACGGACATTGAGACAGTTAGCATCTGGATATTTCCTTACTGGGGGAGTTCTGTATAAAAGGAGTTGGAATGGCCTGCACCTAAGGTGTGTTGATGAAGGAGAAGCTCAAAGCATCATGAATTCCTTACACAATGGGGAGTCTGGTCCGCACATGCACGAGATAGCTTTGGCTCGGAAAATTATGAACCTGGGTTATTACTGGTCGACCATAAATGCGGATTGCGTGAGGCACGCGCGGAAGTGCCACGAGTGTCAGGTTTTTGCTAAGCTGCAAAGACAGCCTCCGGTTAATCTAAATCCCATTACTTCACCATGGCCTTTCGCAACTTGGGGCATAGACGTAATCGGAAAGATCCATCCAAAGGCTTCCAATGGCCATCAATTCATCCTGATTGCTGTTGATTATTTTACTAAGTGGATTGAGACAGCTTCCTTTTCAGTTTTGAACGCCAAGAAGGCAGCACAGTTTGTACGTGCCAACATCCTTTGTCGGTACGGAACACCATTCGAGATCATTACTGATAACGGGTCTCATTTTCAAGGCGAATTTGCTGACCTCTTAAAGCAAAAGAAGATTCAACATCATAAGTCCTCGCCCTATCGCCCACAAACAAATGGGGCCGTCGAAGCTGCGAACAAGGCTATAAAAGTCATTTTGCAAAAGACAGTTCAGAAACATAGGGCATGGCATGAACAATTACCAAATGCTTTGTGGGGATACAGGACTTCTATCAGAACACCTACTGGGGCAACTCCGTATTCTTTGGTATATGGTATGGAAGCAGTACTGCCTATTGAGCTGGAAGTTCAGTCGGCAAGAATTATCTGGGAAAGCCAGATCAGCGAAGTAGATTGGGCTGAGAATTATCATTTACAACTCTTGGGAATGGATGAGAAGCGATTGCAAGCGATCCACCAAGCTCAAGTTTACCAAAGAAGAATGGCGCGGCATTTTAACAAGAAGGTTAAAGACCGGAAACTCGAAGAAGGTTGTTTGGTCCTGAAAGAAATTAGACAGCCAATCCTGGATCCACGTGGGAAGTTTCGTCCTCATTGGGCTGGACCCTATGTGTTAAAGAAGATTTTGTCAGGCGGAGCCGTCATTTTAACTGATTTGGATGGCTTGGAATTCGCTAATCCATGTAATTTAGATCAGTTAAAAAGATATTTTGTGTGATTGTAATTATTGCATAATGTAAGATGAACTACATTAGACCTGATTCTCTTTGGAAAAAAGAAATTATACATCAGAGATATGTAGGCAGTCCTCTTTGGGCGCGGTCTAAGCATTAATAAAAAAAAAACATTTCATATTTCATTTCTTCTTTGCCAAATAGAAAAAAAAAGAAACAAAAACCCGCTAAGTCGAAAACCCAAAAAAGGGCGACTTAGGCAAAAGTCGGGGCCCGTTAAGCTGTAAACCCAAAAAGGGCGGCTTAGACAAAAATGGGTAAGCTCGCTAAGTTGAAAACCCGAAAAGGGCAGCTTAGGCAAAAATTAGAGCTTGAAATAAATAAAGTTGGAAAATGCTTGGAAAGCTAAATAATTTTCTCAATTCAAGCTAAAAAGTCGAATCTCATTCCAAATAGCAGTTCAAATCAAGCAGAAAAGAAAGTGTAAAGCATACATCCAAAGATAAATCCAAAGTCCCAAACGAAAGGCAAAACAAGAAAAAGATCACCAAAGTTCATAAGAGTCTAGGTATCCCGTCGCCTCCGCGGAGCGGCATCCTCTGAGTCTTCTACTGAACTCTGCCCAGCCTTGCCTGTCCGAGGGGCCAGCACAATCTCCTCACCTGTCCCAACCTCCTCTTCAACATCAGCCTGAACCCAACCTTCAAGAACACTTAGCAGTGCAGTCCTCCTTGGTCTTTCAATCGGCCAGACAGCGGCAATGAACCAGGCCCGGTACTCGGGAGAAGTCTGAACACTGGTGGGATCGGGTAAAGGTCTCACCATGCGGTGATCTCTAACCCAAGCTTTAAGGACAGCTCGGGTAACACCAGCAGTAATGGCTGAATCAACAGGAAAGTCATCCGTAATCGGAACAGTCTGATCTATCCCCATTTGTCTCAAGACGCGCGAAGCACAGTACCAAGTACAATGTGTAAGGCCCAGAAGGTAAACCCGGGTGTGATGAAAGCTAACCTGGATAAAACGACTGATGTTGTACCAGGAGATGAACCACAGTATCTCATTCGGACCCAACTCAATCAACCATGAAGTCCATGCATCAGTAGTGGGGTACGAGATTAAGATCCTCCGCATGCGATACTGAGATGGGTTATAAGGAAGGGAAGTAGGAGCAGTAACCACTTGAAGGTGATCCTTCAACCAAACCTGAGTAATGGATCCTTTCTATTACAAGGGAATGATTTAAAAAGAAAAGGAAAAAAATGAGGAGAGATAATAAGGAAAAATACCTGGAGAATAATGGGAGAAACTGTCCAGTCATCAAACCCTAAAGCAGCCCTGTCAAGGCTCCTAATGGTTTCTGCCAGCACAATGCCGCCAATACAGCTCATATCCTCCATTTGTAGAACCATGGGGCAAAGACGCAAATCCCCAAAGCCTGGGTCCCAGTTAAATAAGAAGCCAGCCAATAAACAGAAAACCAAGGCCCGCATCCTCAGCCTCATCCGGTTTGGGTCATCCGGGCAAGCTTCGGAGAATTCGTCAATCAGAGGCAGCAGAATTGCCTTCTGGTCATCAACGATCATAGCCTTAGCTTGGGGTCGGCTAAACTGAAACAGGGTTTCAAATGACCTAACATACCCAATTTTTACCTCATGCTTGACCAAAGGGGCATTGGGGTCACACCCTATAATGGCACAAAACTCCTCAAAGAGAGGGCACATTTCTTCCATCATCGCCCCAAACCGGAAAACATGGTCCTCAGGATCCCAAAGTCTAATACAGGCCCTTAAGAAAATCCAGTCAATTACTACACCCCTAAGGGTAATAACGGGGGAAAGACCGTATCTCCCCAAATTGATCTTTTCAACTTTGGAGAGACTCTTAGTCCAGCTATGCATACTATGGTTGTAGAAGGGATTCATGTCCTTTTATTTATTTTATTTATTATTTATTGTTTTTTTTTTTTTTAAAAAAATTATAATAATGAAAAATGATAAATTGAAAAAAATAATAAGAAACAAGGAGAGGAGAAACTGACCCATTTTTTTGGTGTCTAAAAAAGGAGAGGAGTGAATGAGAGAAAGACAGCAGAGGCCCTTTTTATAGAGGGAGGGCGCGCCTGCCGGCGGCCCAGCCGCCGGAGCAAAAAAAAAAAAAAAAAAAAAATATATATATATATATATATATATATATATATATATATATATATATATGTATATATAATTTTTTTTAGGGTGTCCTTTGTTTTTTTTTTTTTAGATTTAGTTTTTTTAAAAAAAAAAAAAATGTGTGTGTGTACTTTTTCAAAAAAAAAAAAAAAAGAAAAAAAAAGAAAAGAAGAAGGGGTGTTGGTCTTAGAATAAAACCCTATGTTCTCTCAAATTTGATAATCATGCATATATTTTCTCAGTACTGATCAAGTGCAGATACAAATAAAGTTCGGTACAGAAATATAGCTCAAGTTCAGAGAAGCAGCCGAGTCTCAGTACAGAAAATACAGTAGAAGAAAAACAAAGCAAAGCGGGGAAATCTAGCAGCTATCAGCGGCGGGGCCTCCTCCCCCTCTCATCGTCAAAGGCTGTCTGGGTCCAGGCCGCAGCTAGTTCCCGCTCCATCCCGAGGAACAGCTCCATCATCTGGTTAATCAACCCGACAGGAACCTGGAAATCATATAAACAAAAAAATACAAGTCAATATTGAATCTCCTATGAATCCTTTTCGTGAGAGATTGTCAGACTTTACCTCAGTGATGTCCTCAGAAGGAAGAACTGTGCGATCCAAACCCTCTAGTGAGACCTCTCGAGAAGCCGGACCGTGGGAAACAAAGTAGGAAATACCATATGGAAGACGTAGACTGGCAAGGTCTGGGTGAAGCGGCCCGGTAGCCTCCAAAATAGCCCGGGGAGCTATGAAAGAACCTACCAATCGGCTGGGCCCAGCCTGCGACGGTCTCGCAGTCGGGGTAGAAGAAGTAGGATCAGTCTTGGGCCTCCTCCTTGGAGTCCTAGTCGAGGGGCCCGAAGCCCGAGAAGAACGGGTGCCAAGCGGTCGAGAAGGAACCGGTTCCTGGAAATCATCAAAACGAGATCCGATGGGCGGCATCAAAGAAAGCCCGCAGAACTCATCGTAATCTCCCCCCATGAGGAACTCCACATGGGGGATGCCCTCAGTATGAGCAGCTGTGAGTATCATCTGCCTACCCGCTCGCATGTCCTCGGGAGGGGCATAAGGGACAGAACGACAGCCTCTTACCTGAAAGTCCACTCTCTCGCCCAAATAATATCGCCGCAGGATGGGGTGTGACAGGACCACTCTCCGTTGGGACAAGGTATCTGACCGCTGAAAATCAGGATCAGCCTGAATCCAGCCCTGTAGGCGGGTAGCCATCGGCCCCACCTCGGCCTATAGAAGATACAAATATGTTAGTAAATCCTTTTTATTTAACATATGTAAAAGTCACCAATCATGTACCTGCTCCACCGGGCACGTATAAAAAAAGGCTCTCAGCTCCTTCAGCGACTTCTTATGCCGGACCGGATGAAGGTTTGATTTGTACCATCTCTAAGCCAGAGGCGCCAGCCCTGATTCGGGGTTAGGCTGGAGCAACTCTGGGCGAGTATAAGGAAAGTGCTCAAATGCCCAAGTCTGCAGAACAAAAAGGGGGATCAGTAAAAAAAAAAAAAAAAAAAAAAAAAAGAAAGAGAGAGAGAGAAAAGAGTACAGAAAGGGAGAATGTTCCTTACACTACCTCCCAGAAGTAGTAGGTCCCGCTAAGCTTGCCGTGGCCTTGGCTCAAGTCACACATATCATCATACATGCGGCTCAGAATAGCACCGGCCCAGTCATACTCCTCTAAATGAGCCAAGTTCTCCAAACTCTTTAAGATAGAAGGGTTAAACCTCTCTTTCCTGTTGGACCAGAAGGTTGAAGCAAACAACAGCAACAAGGTGAATCGGGCCACCTGAGTAGCCGTCAGCTCTCCCCGCCCGTATCTAGCATAGATGCCTGGGGCCTGGAGGGATAACCAACGTCTGGAGATACTCAGAGTAGGGGTAGCAGAGCCTGGCTCGACAGTCCGAGGCAGGTCTATCCCAATCAGCCCCACCATCCGGTCGGGGGAGATATCAACCCTCCAATCATCATATAGCTCGATCGGCCGAATGCCGAAAGGGATCCCGGAGATCACAGAAAAATCTGCAGGGGTCATTGTCAACTCGCCCCAAGAAAAGTGGAAGGTATTGGTAGTGTCCCACCACCTCTCAGCCAAAGCACACAATAGCTCCTTGTAGTTACTTCGACCCATGTCAAGATATCTCAGATAGCCCAGATAGGATGGACGGATAATCGCACCAACCGGGTTATTGTGATCAAATAGTTCAAGCGGAACTCCAGCCACAGAACTCTCGGCTACATCCAATTTGATACGGGAATCCTAAAAGGTAAAAGACGACCTAAGAGTTACTCCTCGGTTCCTTACTAAGGGTAATATCTTAGTTCCGTTTCTAGCATGCATACTAATAAAGAGGTAACAAAAGAAATTCCAAAATTTACAATTTGGCCTAAGGCCCAAAAGTTCACAATTTGGCCTAAGGCCCTAAAAATCCACAGTTTTTTCGGCCTAAGGCCCAGATAATAAATGCAAAGGTGGAAAAGAACTCACCTGGGCATAGATGCCAGTCATGGAGGCATGCGTGTCAGCGTCTGCCATTAGATTAACCTCGTCGAGAGAAATCCCCAAAGACCCGAGAAAATCCTCCTCACTGCTTGGTGAAGCCATAGAGGAAGGAGGTCTTGTAAAACTTTGAAAGATGAGAGGATTTGAGAGAACTCTTGTGTGTAGAGAGTTTAGAATGAGTGGATAGTGAGATTTCAAGCTATTTATAAGAAAATAGCCGAAACGCGGGTCTTCTGGACGCGTCCGTTTTTCACCTCCAAAATTTGCGTTTCAGACAACCACCGACTCCCATAAATCATTTTTATGGTTGCCGGTGGGGGGCAACTGTGAACACCCAAATTTTGAGGCTCGAAGAGCCATTTTTTCCGGACTGCAAACAGCCCGGCCGAAACTAAAGGCCATTTTGGAAGTTCACTGAAAATATGCCAATATGGTACTTAAAACGTCCGGGACGTCGCGAGGATCGCGGAACTGGTCTCGGAATTTTTTTTGGAGGTTCGGAACTCTAGGAAAAGCCTCCGGAGCGAATTTTGTCAAAACTACCGGCACGGCGGCTCCGCCGCCGGCCGCCGAGACCCCGGCGGCCCTACCACCGAGCACCGGCGGCCCGGCCGCCGAAATGTCCATTTTTTTTTATAAATAGTGGCCCCGACCCTCCGTTTTCGGCACTCAGTCTGTGTTGACGGACGCTCCTTCTCCCTACGCTCTTTACGATTCTTTACTGCTTTCTTGCATTTTTTTTTTAGTTTGATTTAATTGTTGTGATACTTGGTCACTTTTAAAATTAAATTAAAATTAATTCCCTTAACGAGGAGCTTAACCTGGAGTTAAGAAGCGGTCGACGATTAAATCAGGTACGTAAGTTAAACTTTTGCCTATTTAATTTTAGCACTTCATGCATGCTTCTTTTCTACTCCTAATAATTCTACAACTGTATAAATGCATTCATACCATCATATAAGGCAAGTAAGTTGCCTCAATTAAATATGATTAGCTAAATGCCCGGTTAATTAATAATCGTGGTATTAAAGTTTAAATCCGACAATATTGGCTTAAAATATCTAGTCTTTCAATGGCTATGGTATGATTGCCTTTATTTCGAACAATTTTCGGCTTAAGTCCAATTAATCAATAATTGTGACCAAAAGGCCTTAATTAATCACGTTCTTTTGGCAACAACTTGCCTAAATCAACACATTTTGGCTAAAAGCCTTTTAAATAACCAAACTTTTGGCAACAATTGCTTAAAATCAAAGTTTTGGCAAAATGTCTTAAAACTAAATCAATTTTTAGGTTTTAAAACCTAAAAATCAATCATTTTGGCGACAATCGCCTAATCGACACTTTTGGCAATTTATTGCCTAAATCACAAAAATCATTTTGGCTAAAAGCCTTAATTCATTTTTGGCAAGCAAATAAGTCAATCAAACACATCTTTTTGGCTAAAAGCCATTAAAATCAACACTTTTGGCATCAAATGCCTAAAAATCAATCAATTCTTTGGCAAAATGCCTAAACAAAAATGCACAAAGCATACACACGCTCATGCATAAAGCATCCCATTCAAAGCCCTCTAAAAGAGGCCTATCGAACTACGTGGACTTTGATCTTCCATTCAAACGGAAGTACGTAGGCACGTTCGGGATTTCACCCCGGGCGGCAAGTCGAAATCACTTTAAACATGTCATTCACCCTGCAAAGCATTCAAGCATTCATTCCATGGTTAGTTTATTCAGCATGACATAGTCTCGGGATCCATCTCGGGTTTGTAGACCATGCCTTAATCATTGGGTTAATTAATCTAGTAATTAGGTTAATTAAAATTGGAGTCAACTTAGGGTTTTTTCCTAGTTTACCCTAAAATAATTAAACAAGGTGGCGACTCACACATCACGTGCATTTCTTCCTTAGTCGCATGCATTCGTATGCATTGATATTTGGGGAGGGGTTCACAAGAGGATTTAATTCAAATGGGGCAACTGAAAGAAGACTCGGGAACCTCAAAATACAAGAAGCCTAGCCAAGTTAGCAAAGTCCACGAAGTGGCAAGCATCACCCCCACGAATCCTTTACGTGTGGGAAATATGAGAAATGGCAGTCAGTCGAGAAGGACATATACTGATCTCGGGATGCCAATCCTTTTGGTATTCCGAGAGGCTATCAAGGCAAACTACATCAAGCCTTTGGAAGCAAGGCCGCACCCCAACCCATTACCAAGGAACTACAGAGCTGACGAATACTGTGAGTACCATCAGGGTAACGGGCATAAGACTGAAGCGTGTTGGACGCTTAAGAACCGCATCCAAGACCTGGTGGACAACGGTTCAATTATTCCAAGGAATAATCCAAACATTAGCACTAATCCCTTACCAAATCACGGGGTGAATGCTATTGTTTCTAACCAAGAATTGATCGATCCTTTCGAGCTATTCCTAGAAATGAATGAAATCTTTGTCCTGGATCTGAATGACCTAACTGAAGAGGTCGATGCAATAACCAGGAGCGGGAGACAGTATGAACCATTAGTCCGGACAAAGTCCAAAATAACCCCTACCAGAGGGTAGCTGAGCCGAAGGAAGACCCGGTACTCTCGCAGCTAAAAAAGACACAAGCTAGGTATCAATCTGGGAACTTCTGGCATCATCCTTTCCTCATCGCCAAGCTCTTTGCAAGGCTTTGAGTCAACTTCAAACAATCGGTGGAGGTTAGCCCTGAAGTGCTGGTGTCCACCCTCACCCAATCATCAAAGATGCAAAGCATCGGGTTTTCTGATGATGACTTACCCAAGGAGGGAGGCAGTCACAACGATGCCCTTTATGTCACTGTTCAGACCAGAGATAAAACTGTGCCCATGGTTCTCATTGATAATGGGTCAGCACTGAACGTCTGCCCACTAAGGGTAGCCAGCTGTCTAGGGTTGGAAAGAAACAGATTTCATTCCATCGGACCAGATAGTGAAAGCATATGATAGCACCCGGAGGGAAGTATTGGGGGTTGCTACACTAAAATTGGCAATTGGGCCAGCCATAATGGAGGTACCGTTCCAAGTAATCGACGTGCCCACCAGTTTTTAACCTGCTTCTGGGACGGCCATGGATACACCATACCAAGGCAGTACCTTCCTCTTTGCACCAAAGGTCAAATTCCCCTACGAGGGTAAAATTATAACGGTTTCAAGGGGATGATTACAGCCAGCTCAAGAAGCCAAAGGGCCAACCTCTCTTTGAGGTCAACCTGGAGAATGCCAACCTGCCCCTCTCGGGATTTTAGTATAACACTGTGCAGTCATAGAAGGGAAGACTGCAAACTCCCGAATTCTCTTTGATTTCGGGACGGTGCCAAATAAACTGCCTGGTTACTTTAATGCTGAAGATGTCCTATCTGCCGGGAATGATTATGGCAAGGTCTGGAAAGACATACCCCACACTGCAAGCTTGGGAGTGTCCGGTGAATGAAGGGACCTTTGGACTAGGTTATGAGCCCACTGATGAAGACCGTGCTGAGAGGACCAGGAGAGGAAAGAAGGAGAGTATACAGATGCAGCCTTACCTTTTGACTTTGAATGGTCATTTCTGCAAACCGGGAGAAACAGTTCCATATTGTGGCTTCCAGGAACCATTCTACTTCCCGACAGTTAAGAAAATGCTGCCCGGGCTAGAAATATTTGCTGATATCTGGGACAACAAGCCATAAGTAATAACTGAACTAGAAGTGGAAGACTTCATGCAGTCCAGTCTCTTTGACGAGGTTGCGATCATTTCAGGAAATGATGAGAACCAAGACCTGCTGAGCCGGATCAAGCCGCACAAAGGGCCTCTCACCAACTGGTACGCCGAGGAGGAGCGCGTTGCTGATAAACCCCCTCCCGAATCAAACCTAGAGTCAAAGTCTGTAATCAAGTCCCGTACTAAGTCTGAGTCTGACCCCGAGTCTGAAACCGAGTCAGAGTCCAGTTCCAGGTTCTGAGTCATCTGTGTCGAATTTAGAAAATCCAGACTTCAAATTTGATGTAATTTTTGAGGATGATTCCGTCCTAATCAATAAGAGCTTGCAAATTATTGGCTACCCCATTGTGTCTATCTTTCCAAGCATTTCCAAGCAAAAAAATAATGAACTCAAATAAACGAAATAAAAAATGAAAAAGAAAAAAATAATAATTGGCAAATAAGAAAAATGAACATACATACTTTGCATCTGACTGTGTGAACAGGGAAAAGTCATTGAAATGCTTGAAGAAGTTTGCGATTGCTTCATGTGGAAGGCAAGTGACATCACGGGAATTGACCCGGCAATAGCGGTGCACAAGATTCTAGTATACCCTGAGGCTAAGCCGGTAAAACAAGCAGCTAAGAAGGCTGAAACAGAATGGTCCTTGAAAATCAGAGAGGAAGTAAGCCAAGCAACTGGAGAATAAGTTCATAGAACCCATTGCTTACACCGACGTGGTTAGCAAATATTGTGCCGGTGCCGAAGAAAGATGGCAAAGTCAGAAGTGTGTGGATTACCGGGGATTTGAAATAAGCATGTCCGAAGGACGACTTCCCCCTGCCGCATATTGACTTGTTGGTGGAACCGAATGGTTGGACACGAGATGGTCTCCTTGACCGATCTTGCTGTCGGATACAATCAAATAATGATGCATTTGCCAGACAAAGAGAAAACGACATTCATCACGGAGTGGGGAACCTACTGCTACAGGGTTATGCCTTTTGGGCTCAAAAATGCCGGGGCAACCTATCAAAGAATGGCAACGACCATCTTCCATGACATGATTCACAAAGAAGTAGAAGTGTATGTGGACGACATGGTTGTTAAATCAAAAACAGCTAAAGAACATACAACAACACTTGAGAAGTTCTTCCTTGGACTTCGAAAGTACAATTTAAAGCTCAACCCGGCAAAATGTCTGTTTGGAGCTACATCCGGAGTATTTCTGGGGCATATGGTCAGTCGGAAGGGCATAGAGATTGACCCTTCAAAAGCCAAAGCCATTTTGGAAATGCCAACACCGAAGACGGAAAAGGAAGTTCAGGGTTTCCTGGGAAGGCTACAGTACATCAGCCGGTTCATTAATCAATTGGCCGATACTTGTGGTCCGATCTTCAAATTACTCAAGAAAGGAGTAGCCATCAAATGGAATGAGGATTTTCAGAAAGCTTTCGACCAAGTCAAGCAATATCTGTTATCCCCGCCAGTTTTACAGCCACCAAGGCTAGGAAAGCCTTTGCTATTGTACCTATCAGTGACAGAAGAAGCGATGGGTGCAATGCTAGCTCAACAAGCAAAAGATACAAGGGTAGAAAATGCCGTGTATTACCTCAGCAAAAGGATGCTAGACTACGAGCTAAAATACAATAAGATAGAGAAGTTGTGTCTGGCTCTAGTTTGGGCTTGTACAAAGCTGCAGCACTACCTCTCGTCCTACACCACATACGTTATTTCTGAATCGAACCCCTTGAAATTCCTTTTGGAGAGGCCGATTCTTGACAGTAAGATGGCTAAGTGGGTGTCGGTGCTCGCAGCCTATGATTTAAAATTTGTACAACGGAAGGCAGTGAAAGGTGGAGCCTTAGCTGATCAATTAGCAGAATTACCGGTAGAAGACCAAATGCCGGAGGTAGAATTTCCTGATGAAGACTTGTTGAGCTTGGAAAGTGAAGTCTGGGAAATGTACTTCGATGGAGCTTCAAACTACCATGGAAATGGGGTTGGAGTCGTATTCAAAACTCCTTGTGGAGAATACGTCCCAATCGCAGTCAATTAGATTTCGACTGCACCAACAATGAAGCCGAGTATGAAGCTTGCATAAAGGGGTTAGAAGCAGCCCTGGAAAAGGAAATAAAGGTCCTCAAGGTTTTCAGGAATTCCAATTTAATAGTCTCCCAAGCTTTGAGAAAATGGAAAATTAAGGAAGAGCATTTGGTTCCTTACTTACAACGCTTGGACGAATTGGCTCAGCAATTTGAGGATTTATCCTTCCACTACTTGCCGCTAGCCAAAAATCAGTTTGCTGATGCTCTGGCTACTTTGGCCTCCATGGTTAATGTAGGGGGAGACCAAGTCATTCGACCTCTGACAGTTCGGCTACAGAAACAGCCAGCACATATCATGAATTTGGTGGATGACAAGCCCTGGTATTGGGATATACAGAATTATCTTCAAAATGAAGCCTACCCGGAGGGATCCACCAAGACTGACCAATGGACATTGAGACAGTTAGCATCCGGATATTTCCTTACTGGGGGAGTTCTGTATAAAAGAAGTTGGAATGGCCTGCACCTAAGGTGTGTTGATGAGGGAGAAGCTCAAACCATCATGGATTCCTTACATAATGGGGAGTCTGGTCCACACATGCATGGGATAGCCTTGGCTCGGAAAATCGTGAACCTGGGTTATTACTGGTCAACCATGAATGCAGACTGCGTGAGGCACGCGCAAAAGTGCCATGAGTGTCAAATTTTTGCTAAGCTGCAGCCTCCGGTCAATTTGAATCCTATTGCTTCACCATGGCCTTTCGCAACTTGGGGCATAGACGTGATCGGAAAAATCCACCCAAAGGCTTCCAATGGTCACCAATTTATCCTGGTCGCTGTTGATTATTTCACTAAGTGGACTGAGGCAGCCTCCTATTCGGTCTTGAATGCCAAGAAGGCAGCACAGTTCGTTCGTACTAACATCCTTTGTCGGTACGGAACGCCATTCGAGATCATTACTGATAACGGGTCCCACTTTCAAAGTGAATTTTCTGACTTGCTGAAGCAAAAGAAGATTCAGCACCACAAGTCTTCACCCTATCGGCCACAAAACAAATGGGGCTGTAGAGGCTGCAAATAAGGCTTTAAAAGTCATTTTGCAGAAGACAGTTAAAAAGCACAAAGCTTGGCATGAACAGTTACCGAATGCTCTATGGGGATATAGGACTTCAATCAGAATGCCCACCGGAGCAACTCTGTATTCCTTAGTGTATGGTATGGAAGCAGTGTTGCCTATGAGCTGAAAGTTCAGTCGGCGAGGATTATCCGGAAAGCCAGATCAGCGAAGCAGATTGGGCTAAGAATTATCATTTGCAACTCTTGGGTATGGACGAAAAACGATTGCAAGCGATCCACCAAACTCAAGTTTACCAGAGAAGAATGGCACGGCATTTTAATAAAAAGGTTAAAGACCGAAAACTAGAAAAAGGTTGTTTGGTCCTGAAGGAAATTAGACAGCCAATCGTAGACCCGCGTGGGAAGTTTCGTCCTCATTGGGCTGGACCCTATGTGTTGAAGAAAATATTGTCTGGCGGAGCCGTCATTTTGACTGATTTGGATGGTTTGGAATTCACAAATCCATGTAATTTAGATCAGTTAAAAAGATATTTTGTATAATAAGCATTGCATAATGTAAAAAGAGCTACATTAGACCTGATTCTCCTCGGAAAAAAGAATTGTGTATCGGAGATATGTAGGCAGCCCTCTTTGGGCGCGGTCTAAACATTAATGAAAGTCATTCCATAATTCTTTCTTCTTTGCCAACAATAATAAAAAAAAGAGAGAAAAAGAAAAAAAAAGAGAGAAAAAGAAAAAAAAAAAGAGAAAACCCGCTAAGTCGAAAACCCAAAAGGGCGGCTTAGGCAAAAGTCGGGGCCCGCTAAGTTGAAAACCCGAAAAGGGCGACTTAGGCAAAAATGGGTAGCTCGCTAAGTTGAAAACCCGAAAGGGCGGCTTTGTTGACGCGTAATTTTATGCCTCCACCTGACCCGATGATGATATGAGGACAAGGGATAAGGTATCACGATAAACCAGAAGTGTTTGAACCAAAAATTGAACCAAACCGCCCAAAGGAGCCTGACCCGTGTTAGGGCTGCGTCATGTAGCTTATACCTGTGTGACGGCACTCTTAGCTGCGTCACGCAACTCTAACAGGACTGACACCTCTGGCGCGCGCCCGTGCAACGACCTGCACTGTTTGTATGGATACGCGGCAACTGTACGAAAAGTAAGTCGCGTCACACAGCTTCTACCCGCGTGACGGGACTGCTCTGTTGCCCTAGCCATATAAATACAACATTTTACAGTAAAAACGGGACTTTTTGCACTTTATCTCATTTTTTCTCTAAAAAATCCCAAAGCTAAAAAAAAAAAAAAAAAGTTTTCGACTAAAACGGCTAGGTTTTCTTCCTTAAGAACTCAAGTGAGTAAACTTGAGGAAGATCAAACCATTAACCATTTAGTTTTGAAATCAAGAAATATAAAAATATAAGAAAAGAAGAAGAGAAAAAGAGAGAAAACGCTTGGTTCTGTGAAAAGTTCGACAACCACACTTCTGGAATCGTGAAACAACGTCTCTAAATCAATCTCAGTGTATGCAATCCTCAAATCTGAGGGCTAGGTAACGATTCTAACTTTTCTTTTTCATTTCTAGCATTTTATCTCTTAAAAAATCTCATTTTCATATTGTTTAGTTGATTTGCCATTGATAAAACGTAAGTTTGCCTATTGTTGAACCTTTCTGGGTTTGTTCTAATCACTTTGGACAAAAAAGAAACGTAAAAAAGGAGTAGTTTGAAAGGTAGTTGCGGACCAGAGCAGTCGCGTCACGCAGCTACTACCTGCGTGACGTGGCTGTTCATGTCCAAAAGCCCTTGATTCGGACTGGACCACCTGCGTGACGCAGCTGTTTATATACTCAGTATGTATTTTTATTCTCATATTTGTATTTAACGTGATATCTTGAATAAATAATCAATAAACCTGAGGATTTGGAATAAGTCACAAATAGTTCCGTCACGTAGGTAGGAGTTCCGTCACGCGACTGTTCTTCATAGAACACCCGCGTGACGCGACTGTTCTAAGTTCCAGCACGAATGATAGAGTTCCGTCACGCGACTGTTCCTCATAGAACAGCTGCGTGACACAACTGTTACAAGTTCCAGAATAAAAGACAAGAGCTGCGCCACGCGACTGTTCTTCCATGGAACAGCTGCGTGACGCGACCGTCTCCCAGTTTCAGTTTATTTTTGTTATTTTGTCTTAATCTTATTTCATTAAGTAGATTTTAATCTCAATCCGAAAAATGATCAATAATGGGCAAATTGAGTCTTAATCAAACCAAATCAATTAATTATTGGTTATTATGAGATTTTCTTTTTTAGGATTTATTTCTTATTGTTCATTATTGGTGTTATTATAAACTCGGTTTGTGGCCCGCCTTTAACCATAAAGCAAGAGCGGGTCTTTTAATTTTATTTGATATGTATGGTGGATGAATGATGGATGTGATGCTTAATTTATGAATGGATGCAATGGATGAACTTATTTGAGACGATTAAATAATTTTCTACATAGGAACTCGGTTCGATTCGTTCGGGTTGGGTTTAAATAATCGGCTTTTCTAAAATAAAATCAATTAGAAATCGTAGGTTAAAAGAGGCCGGTTTTCCGGGCGTCAGCTTCCAACGGGCCGACATACCTAATTTCCTTACCTAGAATCGTACTTGGTACGCCTGACCAGTTTTCTTTTTAAATAATTCGGCCTTAAATAAAATGGGTTAAAAGGAGTCACTTTTAAAATAAAAATTGGAAATGGTCTCATTGCCGAAATAATGGGTGGCGACTAAAATGATTTATAAGACTGATTTATCAGCATCGCGTATCCAAAAAGGTTTTATCACCTCTTTTTCCAAAACAAAATAATAACACCAAAAATACCAGATTTCGTGTTTTCGGGGAAAAACAGTTTGGCGACTTCACTGGAGATTTTGCACCCACTAATCCCCGGTTGTTTTTAATAAACAATATAGTGGTTGCAATTAGGAATTGACTCTAAAAAGCCTACTTTTCTAAATAAAATTGGTTAGAAAAAGCTGATGGAAAATTATTAATCGTCCGTATGTGTTTAATTGCTTTCTTTTTCCTTTCATAGGATTTTTGCATTCATTCGCATTTCTCTCTTCTCACCTCATTCTACCCATACTACCCTTCGGTACTGGTGTTAAGTTTGACGGTGGATCTAGCCTAGACCATGCGATTTAGGTGCATCCATCCGAGAATTAACATTACTACCAACCGCAAGCCTAGTACCTCAAAGGTGCGTCAAAAGGAGTAGGCCCAACAAAGCCCGAATCTTGTTTACGGAACCCAGACTTTGTTAAGCCCAATAAGACCAAAGCCAATGCATATAGTTAAAAGCCTTAGTTACTTCCTCTAAGGTGTACCCGATTCTATTTGCTGTTGTTATACCGCATTCATTTCCGAGAATTAATATCGTCAATCTCAAAACCACCTGTTGGTTGTCGAGATTAGACCAATTCTTAGGAAACAGATGTCGAAATTTTATACCAACGGAATTCGTGTGTGGGAGAAATAAGGTTGGAAGGCATGCATTTCCCAACTCCCGTTCCCCTGTTTGATATAAACTGTACATATGTTGTGACATTCATGCACCATGTAACATTTTTCTTTTCAGCCATGCATTAATAAGAGCTAATGTTCGGCATGGGCGTTTGACCTTGATTTTGAGACTGGATTTCAAATTCGTTTCGAATAATACTATGCAATCACTTATTGTGAGTCGATACCCGAAAGAAAAGGGAGGTATAAGGGGGTTGCGATTCCTTTGTATTTTTACGTTTCTCGCATTATTTGAAAGTAAGTGAGAGATTAGAAAATTTGTGACAGAATAAAATGAAAATCCTGCTTGGGGCCATATGTTCCAAGGCAAAAAGTAAGGATGCAAAAAAAAATACGCAATAGCAAAATAATAAAATCCCGCTCAGAAATTCTTTCATTCCGAGGCAAAAGTTAGGGATTTGAGAGAAAATAGTCAATCGTAAATCCAAAAGGAACGGTCGACGACAGATAACACCCGAAATGTTTAAGTACAAAATAAGTTATTTTCATATTATTCACACCGAATTTTTGGTCCAGTCGTCGAAATCGAGATCTTATTTCCATGCTGGCTTTAGCACATTAGAAATGCATTTCTCATCCTATGTGCTTTCATTTTTGCATGTATACATGCAAGACCCTCTTTAACTCAGAAATTTTTTGTCAGAATTGATCCTTCCCGGGAAACCGCTTCGAGAGTTTGGCACCGACATCCTGGTCAGCGTCTACTCAGAACATCCCCAATCCTCGAGTTCATCCCGGTCAGTTCAGTAAACTATTCAAGTTCATCAGATTCAGAGCCCGACTCAGATTCAGTAGAAATGGCGAACGACATAGGGGGTGAGCCCGGATTTTCACAAGCTCAGATAAGGACCATTGCCCAGATTGTGGCCGCTGTTCTTGCCCAAGATAGGGCCCAAAATCAAACTACTCCCCCTTCTAGCAGCCAACCTATGGTGGAAGAGAGGCAAACTCCAGATCCTGTGTCGGATAATCAGACTTCCATGGGAAATACTACCCCTGTCGAGAATGATGTGCTCAAGCAACTTGCCGAGCTGAAGGAAAGATTTGATAAAATGGCTGCAATGAAGGAAAAAGACCCAACCACCAACTTTCACATAACCGAGTATGTTTTGCAC